>NW_028243670.1:0-61535 GCF_964263255.1 Lissotriton vulgaris
GTAAGTAGATTCAATAGTTGCATTGTGTGAACTATGATGACAAAGAATGTAGAAGATTGCACCAAAATGTACCTCCACCACTGGCAATACCAAGTACCTCTGGGGTATCACCTTCAACATCGCCACAAGACATACGTCCCCAATTTGTGAAAGTTACAATGCACTTTGTGAAGTGCAATTGTTTAATTTGTTATGGGGAGCAATAAGTACACCTAGTTCTCACAGCAACTGATAACCATCGATGATAGGTTTTTTTCCCCCTCATAGTTCATATAGTGCAGTATGCTGTAGTGAATAATTTCAGTGTAGCCCGCTCAGACCACGCATCATTGCAGGATGAGCACCCGATAAACACCAGACGTACCACTAACTCAGTACACCATAAATAATCCCCACATGCCCTTGTTAAGGCAAAATTCAATAGTCAAAACACATTTTTAACAGTGCGGTCTGTCTGGACCAGGCATCATTGCAGGCTCTACACAAACCGCTCCTACCTCAGTGCACCACAACTCATGAACTCTTTATGATAGAATCTTCTGTGTATTATTTCACATACAATGCTCCTACCTTTGTACAGCAGAAGTCATACACCATTTATGATTACATATCTGTATATGATATCATGACTACTATCCTACTTGTTACCACCAACAACATAATCACATGGAGTTGAGCACACGTGCCCGTACCCACTTCAACTATCTATGTGTGTTTGTGTATTTATTGTGTTTGTAAAATGCTGCTCTTCAGCCCTACCACATTATATTGTGCTATAAATAACGTATACAATCATCTTACCTGTGACAGTAAGTGTGGGCTATTCCTCCTTTTTTTTTTTTAGCATATTTATATAGCGCAAAATCAACCCAAAACTTTATCAGCAATTTCCATGAGCACCGTATTTACAATACATTTTCAGGCATACGTACATTATGTCATTACTCTTCAATAACGGATGTGGACGCAATTTCGAGCCTCGAACACTGATTTCCAGCACCAAGTTCTACAGTGTACCTGAATAACCACATAAGTATATGTAGTAGCTGCCCTTCCAGTGCCAAAAACTGCAACTGAAACCTTTCACAGCCCTGTATTACTATAGCTACAACACTCCACTGAATGTACAACAAACATTCTTAATCGTAGAAATGCGTCATGTCCACCATCTTTTATGTGTGCAACTATGAACGAATATAGAGTCAGTGATACCCCATACCTTCCATGTTGACCAAGTTGTGGAACTTTACAGATATAATGACACATTTGCATTTAAGACCCGGGTGACGTCAGCACTACAAAACGGACACCTGAATCACTTGATTTCTCATATAGCTCACAATGGGACCACGCCCATAGCTCCAGATTCATGGATTAGAGCTTCATGCAGCACTGGCATACGTCAGGCCAGCACACTCCACTTACCCTATCAGGAAAAAACAAAAACAAAACATTTCCCAGATTTCCATTGTAGTGATTTCTTAGTTCCAGGTCTAGTTGTCAGAATGCCACACACACACTCCCTCATGGCTGGTATACACCCACACCACACCCATCCAGCGCATGTGCCACTACACATGTGGCCCTACCAATAAAAAAGACGGGGCACACGTGCTGCACGCCATTTTAGAGTTGCTCTCATCGCAAGCGCTGTGATGGCCCGTCCTAGTGGTTCGGACGCCTCATGTAGGCCCGAACCACCGAGTACAAGGGCCCACCACTACGTGTGTAGCATCTTTGGTCACTGAGTTAGTGGTACTGGAAGGAATGAGCAGCCGAGGAACCTGCGATGATGATGGGAATAGGAGTATGTCGTTAGCCATACCGATATCAAGACTCGGCACCATATGTCAGACTTCTTGGTGGCAAAGCGGGACTGCATGATGTAGAAGGTGTCCTGTCCACAAAAAGGTGAGCGTGTTTATCTAGGTTCCTGATCAATACTGTGACCTTATGCCCCTATTCGGCTATAAATCCATTTATTCCCTATATTGGCATAACCGTTCAAGTGCGATTTTCTGAAAAGTCATCTCTGGCCTCACACGAACAGAGCCACATTCCAGCATAGTTCCCTCTGCCACTTCCTTTGCGACCAATTAATGCAATGACAGAGCAGCAGTCACTATCTGATATTCCTAGATAACACTCCGAGTTCTTCAACAAGATAAAAACTCAGCAAACCTGGAAATCCCCGCTTGCTATGTTTTGATTAGTAATAGAACTCTAATGAGCAACTGATAACTATCACTTCCTAGTGACATCTTTAATTGATGTCTTATGTCCAGCAAACCTGCGTCAAACCCGGCACCTTTCAGGTATAAATATTACCAACGTTGCCTTAAGCAATGCCTGTTGTACGAGCTACTGAAGCCAGCTGCCTGCACGACCCCGTGTTGGTAACTCTAGCACTCTGTCGCTGCAGCCTGCTATCCTGTGGTGGTGAAGCTGCTGATACCATTATCGCCGCTAAAGCGCGAACTATGGTGCAGTACGCTTAAGGAGCTGAACAGCCGTCCCTCTGCGAAGACATCCAGCAGATTCCAGCTGCCCGCGGACGCTGTCCCCCCTCCTTCCTCGACGCGCTGAAGAGCAGCCGCTGCCTTTCTCGTGCAGAGAAATCCAGTCCCGGCGCTTCCGGTTTACCCTCGCGGGTGACTGGGATATCGAGAGAGACCCCTGAAGGAGATACCAATCCTCCATCATTCTATTCAGAGGTATGGTGTTGACTAAACCCTTAGACGAGAATTCTTGAAACAAACCTTGGCAAAACCAACTTAACTTAAAGCTACTTACTTACTCCCCTTTCACGTGTTAGGCTTAGGTCAGGCACACTGGGGTAGGCTTAGTTAGAAGCACCAGTTGAGTATGTTAGCCTAATGTATATATGACTGTATATATGTTTTATTACTTTTAAACCATTGTATGGCTAAGAAACCATATCAATGCTTTTACAGTTCTATTTCGCAATACTTATCTTGTCATATGGATACTTCATTACATATATTGCGTTAAGTTAGCATGAGTGTATTACATGTTTAAACAGCCGTTTTGCCTTCGGCTTCAGTTTTGCACACGACACGTACTTGTTGTTGTAGCTTTCACCCTAGAAGCGGTGAGGTGCTTTATTTGAGAATAATATGTTATTCCTATGCTATCAGCTTTGCCTGGTACACTTGGTACAACTGTCTGCACACTGAGAGCTGCACACTCTAAGATTAACCTAACACAAGGTTGCTGGGAGGTCTGATCCACGCACCACATTAGACATTAGACATAACACAAATAATGTTGATGCCAACATTTTGGGCTCTACGCGGGTTTAAGATAGAGTTACACGAAATGAACGTAGACACTTGGTGCTGCGCATGAAGAGAGCTGGTAGCTGGTGATGTGAACTGCTCCTACTGACATTGAGAGGTATGGGGCCGTCCTGCTAAA
Organism: Lissotriton vulgaris; assembly: GCF_964263255.1. Taxonomy (NCBI): domain Eukaryota; kingdom Metazoa; phylum Chordata; class Amphibia; order Caudata; family Salamandridae; genus Lissotriton; species Lissotriton vulgaris. The sequence continues at coordinate 3,439 of NW_028243670.1, forward strand.
GCCCGAATGAGACCTTCTTAGATATAAAATAATATGCTAGATAGGGTGCGCGAAATATAGGTGCTATAGAGTTCTATAGATTTTGCATTATAACATGCTAGCACCTTTTGCTTACTATGGATTAGTGACTATGCTGCTGACTCTGATTTTTATAATCTGCATTTTGGTATTATACAAGATACTGCGTTTGAGAACTTTGCATTGAATAATAAATATTTCAAACTTGCACTTGTGTTCTTTGACTCTCAGTTTTGGTTTGAATTGATTATATAACGAAAGAGTGTTCATGTGTTCCACGATTCCTGAGGTATTCTAAAGATCATGTTCTGGTTTGTCTAAGACATGCATCATTCCATAATGATCCATGAGACACTGTAGCTAGCTAGGTAAGGGGATTTCTGAAACTGAGATGAGTTTTGGATCATCCTAACTCACTGAGGTTCTAGATCTCTATGCACAGTTCTGTGGGAGAACGGAAACCCTGCTACATGGCGCCCAACGGATTGGTTGGCCGTATATCATGAAACTCAAGTAGTATATCATTCAGACCTTAACACCTTCATACCCGTTTCCGGTAAACGGTGGTGTCGGAAAACCTACCTATTTTTGAGATAGGTCTTTTCAAGCTTGAATTCTTCTAAAAACGGTTTCTTTGAATTACTACCCAGTTGTGCTACAAGCTGTTCTTTGTCTTTTTTCACTTCCTGTGCTGACATGGCCGTGGACATAGCGCAGCATAGCCGAGTCGCGGTTCGCGACCACTTGCGGACATATAATGTGCCTGCGGAAGGCTTGGCTATAGTTCTAGTGGTGAGTGCAGAACATGCGTACCCGTACGAATTGTTTTATTCTTGGGTAACATTTCCGGGTGTGGACGCTAATTCGGGTGTCTTCCATTCATACACTGCCACGGCTGTACCGGCGGCTTATGCTCCGTACAGGGCACTGGAAGTACCTATTGACGCTTGGCAGCACGGAGTTTGGTTTGGTGGCGCCCTACCCCATTCTTTAACGGCTCCGAGGTTAGGTCCTTTGTCCATTCCGGGCACAAATTGGCCCGCTTTGGGTGGATTTACTCCTCATCCTAATCGCACGACTTGTAGTGTAGCTGACCTGCGGCGTCTTCATGAGGTCGCGGTTGGAGTGATTAGAGCGCTTGTTCATTACATTAGTCGTAATATTCAAGGCGCAGCCCCCGCAGGTGCGCAGATTCGAGCAGAACAGGCTGGTTTGAAAATCAGTCCTGTCTTGGTGAATTCCGTTATGGGCAGAAAGCCAGAGCATACGGATGATTTTCCTTACTGGCTTGCCGAGAAATTCGACCAGCTAGAGGCTGTGTTTCCTAATACGACTCCGAGTGAAAAACACCGGATTCTTACGCTAAGTTTACCGAAGGAAATAGCCCCGGAACTTGCTGACTGTGAGACATGGGGTAAGACTTTTGCAGCGGTTTACTCGAGGTGCTTTGGCACATCGTCAGTATCGAACCTGTCTGCGATCCTCAAACGTGTTCAGGATGATCACGGACCTGAGTCGGCGGTTGAGTTGGGTATGCGCCTGAACGGTTCATTTGAGACAGTTTGCGGTATTATCCTTGCCAATGTAAAAGGGGATGCAGTGAACTTTCAGGTGGCCAATGGTCTGGCGTTAGTACCCGATGCCGAGAAACCCCGTCAGCTAGCAAGAATTATTGTGGCGGCTTATAAAATGGTTGGCCGCAATTCTAAGGGTGCAAAGGTTTTTCTTGAAAAAGAAAAGAAGCAGCCTCAGGGGCAGTCTTCGGAAACAGGTGGACAGCCCAAGTCCAAAAAACAAACTTGGCCTAAAAAGCAGAATCAGGGTAAGCAACAGAAACAGCAAACACAGGTTTCGGGTCCAGCGCCTTCACAACCTGCGCAGTCAGAGCGAGTTTATGACTTGCGCGATCGCGCTACGATTAAATCACCTGACAAATATCAGGCATCTGACCAACGCTCTCCTCGTTCCTTTCAGGACTCATCGGCTCCGTCAACCGGTGGTGGAGGGGGCGGCAGGGGCAGGGGTGGTCAGCAAGGACGTGGCCAGCCCCGCACGCGAAGTGAAGGGGATCAGCGGGACGACTCTACGCCAAAGAGACCGCAGTTTGCCAAGAAGAAAGTCGCAGCCTTAACGGCGCATCGATATGCCCCAGATAGTGAGAACGCGGCTTCGGAATCTGACGTGGGCTCTGACCTTGCTGGACAGCGCGGCGGAGATTACCATAGTGAGAGAGGCCCTCCGTCCACTGTTGAAGGTGACAGCGACTGACACTTATGTTGTAATCGAAACAGCTGATACACATGTTGCTCCCCCTGAAAGACTTTTTGAAATTGTCCTGTTAATTGAAGGTGACATGCAGCGAACTGTAAAAGGGGTATTTTGGGAGAATCTTTCGGATACGTATGACATTTTGCTTTCGGAGGCTGACTGGCCCCCACCTTTTGTTCTCGCAGCTCCGCGAGGGGAGGAGGTAATCCTCCCCAGTTTCGCGCACACTGTATCGAAAGTGGAAGCGCTGCATTTTGCAGAAGAGTGGGCTCTGGCGCTTGCGCCGGCTGTGTACCGAAATCAGTGTGGCTGGGATAAATTGTCCCCTAGCCATGAGATTCCTTTACGGTCACAGCCGCAGCCACAACCCCAGTATCCCATACGGCGTGAAGCTAAAGCTTCGGTCGCGGCTATCCTTGAACAATTGGAATATCAAGGTGTAATTGAAACGTGTGTGTCACCAATGAATAATCCCCTTTTTACTGTTAACAAGCCGGACGGCTCATATCGTCTAGTTTTGGATTACCGGCATTTGAACTCGCATTGCCGTAACTGTGCGGTACAGAATACTCACGGCTCTGCCCTAGTGAATAGTCTTGAGCGTAAACGGTTCAAAACCACGCTGGACATTTCCAATGGTTTTTATGCACATAGATTAGATGGTCTAAGTTCCCAAGGGACCAGTTTTACATGCGGCGGCGTTCAAAAAATGTTTAAACGACTCCCAATGGGATATAAAAATAGTCCTGGAGTGTTTTCCGCCCGCATAGTCTCTCTTTTGGAGCGTTTCGATCCAGTTGCATGTTCGTATGTGGATGACATTTATCTCACAGACGACGAGCTTTGGGTGCATCTGTGTCGAGTGAACAGCATAATTTGTAACTTTGCAGACATGGGTTACAAGTTTAACTTTGCGAAATCACACATTGCGGAGTACACAGTGTTGTTTCTAGGTTATGAACTTAACCATGAAGGAAAGGGATTGGCTCCTCACTTCCTGGAGAAGTGCGCGCAGTTGCGCTCTCCGACAACGCTGAAAAAATTACAGTCTTTACTGGGTTTTTTAAATTTCGGGAGGACATACATTCCGGAATATGCCCAGCATATCAAGCCTTTATATGCCTTGGTACAACCATCTTTTTCCAAATCATGCTGGCTGCCTGAGCATTCAGCCATTCTGCAGTCCTTGCAGGCTGATTTGCTCACTTCTGACTACTTACAGACCCGTGATAACCAGACCAACCTGGTGATAAGAATTATCCCTGGGACGGTGGGTTTCACGTACCTGACTTTTAATGAGGGGGATACTGTACCTATTGCTTACAAGTCACACTTGTACACTTCGGCTGAATTGCGATTTTCCACTGTGGAGAAAGTTTTAACGGCTGTGCAGATGGCAATTCTTAAAGAACGTGCCCTGTCGCAGGGAAAGCGCATGTTGGTTGTTACCCCGTGTCCGGCCTTGGAGGCGGTCACGAAAGCCAGTGTACCAAATTCTAAAGCTTTGCACCCTCGTGGATTCAGTGGGCTACATCCTTGACATCTCAGGATGTCACGTTTATTTTTGACGCCGCTTTACGGTCGCAGGAGTATTTACAGTATGAGTTTGTTCATCCTGCTCCTTTAGCAATGCGGCCGTTGGAGGATTTCCACTGTATCATTTACACGGATGGGTCGGCGCAGGTTGCGCATGGCTCTAAACATGCCTACGTTTCCGCTTGCGCCATTGTGGTCGGTGCCATGGTGAACGACGAGTTCAAGTCCAGTGTCGTGCACACGCAGACGCTTGGGGACTGCACCGCACAATTGGCTGAGCTGCGTGCTCTTATGCTTGCATTGGAGTACGCTGATCCTTGTGTGACGACTTTAATCGTAAGTGATTCTTACTACTGTGTCCAGTCTTACAATGAGAACTTGTTCTTTTGGATTCAGAATGATTTTCGTGATTCCAAAGGTAGTACAATAAAACATAAAATGATCTGGGTCCGAGTGGCGGAACTTAAAGAGAAACTGCCGCTCGTGTTTGTGATTCATACTCTCGGCCACCAGCGCGTGGGAGTCCACGCTGTTGGCAATTCGCTTGCTGATGAGGCAGCGAAGTCTGCGGTATCAAAATACTTAGTTGCAGCGGTCACGAGGTCCAAAAGCAAAATAGATGACGACATCTTGGCGGCTGTTGCTGCCACGGCGAAGGGAGGTAAATATCCTGCGGGGTTCCCTTCAAAGTACACATACCACTTAAGTCCCGATAAGGTTCCTTATGTGAAAATTCCTGAAGTTGGAGAGCGTCTGGTTCCCAACTCGGATCGCAGAGCTTCTCTGATAACAGCGGCTCATGAAGGTGTGGCGTCTGCGCATGCGGGCGTCTCAGCCACTGTATCACAGCTACAACAGAGGTTCTGGTGGCGGGGACTGTACAAACAGACGCGTGATTATGTCCTTATGTGTGACATTTGTCAGCAGATTAAGCCTTCTACTGCTGCGCGTCCGCCTCAGACACAGTTGTACATCTCTAATAAACCACTCGGTTGTGTTTATTTGGATCACTGCGGTCCTTTTTCTTCTGATACTGCGTATAAATACATCTTAGTAGCAGTTGACTCATGCACACGCTTTGTATGGGTATGGCCGCATCGAAGCGCTGATTCGCGAACTGTCATTAAGGATTTGCGTGTCTTTGTGGGAATCTTTGCTTGTGGTACTTTCCATTCGGACCAGGGTCCGGCTTTCGCCTCTAAGGCGTATAAGGATGCTATGGTTTCGTTGGGAGTACAGGTGAAGTTTTCAAGTCCCTACAGGCCTGAGGGCAATTCTGTAGTAGAGAGAATGAACCGCGACTTAAAGCAATCTTTGACAGCCCGTGTTATAGGCACTGGTAGAAACTGGCTGACCCACCTCTATGGCGTGCAGCGTGCACTTAATAATCTCCCTAGAAGGTCTCTGGGTGGGCGGACCCCATACGAAATGCTCTTTGGTATCAAGATGTACGTCCCTGACCTTGATGGTGCAGACTGCCAGGCCCAGGCCGCGGTCTTTGACGTAGATGAACATTGCAATGTTTTACAGGATCTACAAAAGACCAGAGACAGTCTTGCAAAGGAACACTTGCCCTCCACGTCGGATGATGCGTTGCAGATCCCGGTAGTTGGCTGGCTACCCCAAGTTGGAGAACTGGTTCGAGAGAAGATCGATAACAAGAAAGAATTTGGTCCCTCATATCGTGCACCAGTTCGGGTTCTTGGAGTGAAGGGCACAAGAACAGTCATTTTACCACCACTTCCAGGTCGTAAAGAAAACAGATTTATTTCGATTGACAATGTCAAGACACACAGGGTGGCCGATTCTTCATAGCATCACACCGGCTGTATCCTGTCCTTCCATGGTGAGGCACTCTGTGCTGGCTATTACATCTGGTACAGATCAGGAGGTGTCCCTCGAGATGCCTGCTATGTCCAGTCCTTTATTAAATACTATTCCTGTTACTAACATTGATGAGGTGACCTATGCAGATCCTGCAGATTTATCTATGTCCGATTTACAAGCTCGTTTGGCTAACCAGTCCAGATTCTCTTTTGACTCTGATTCGGAACTCTCAAAGAAACCATTGACTATTGCAAAATATGCCACGTTGTTTAAAAAACATTTTTTAATTCCACCTTGGACATACATTTGGCTGATACTATTTTCATTTTATCTTTTTATGTCAATTGGTTTTGTGTTTTATTTTTTCCGGCTGATCGATGGCCATTATGTGAAAGAAAGAACAGGAATTCGGTACCTTAATGGAACATTGGCCCCTCTTTCCTCCTCACATTCAGCGCACAGACTAAAGAGAGACTTACATTCAGTAGAAATTACTGCTTGGCCTGTCCTTGATGGGATTGTGTGGGATGCGGTTAGGTTTCAGATACATGGCCCCACAGAAGTTATTAATGTTCCTAATGTGCTTAGAGTAAACATGGGAGATGTTATTAAGCAAAATATGCGTTCTGATGATTGGGATCTTCAGGCCGTAGAAGCATTGTTCTCTGATTTGAAATATTATGCGGCCTTTGATGATGAAGATTTGTACTTAGATTCTGTCAATTATGGTGATTTGTTTTGTTATCAACACTATGGAAATCATTTCTTACACAAGACAAGTTCCAGGAGGGTTCCTGTGAATTACACTCAGTGGGAACATTGCCCTACTCCTTTACAGGGGAACTCAAGTACATTTCTGGGAAAATACTCTTACTTCACAGATTTTAATCAATCAAATCCTGAGTCGTTTTATTTCAAAGTGAACCAGAAATTCATGCCCAAGGTTAGACTTACTGATACAAAATTGCTGTATTCAAAGTCCTTTCTAGAGAGGCTATCTGTGGATGGCTATGAGTTATGGAAGGATGCTATTGACCTTAAATCGGTTTGGGGTACCAAGGATTGGCAGGTACAAGGCACTGAGGCTTTGCATCGTGCATGTCTCATCCCGAATCACATGTTGTTTTTAAATTCTACTATTTCCCAAACAACATGTTTTGGATTGGCTACGTCTAGAAAATTAAATGCCCCTACAATCCCTGATTTGGAAGAATATTCAGGTTGGAGTAATTTCACTACATTATCCATCAGTGGGATACAAGCACTTATGCAGAATTCCTCCTTTAATATTTCCAGTTTTGATCCAGATGGGTGGCTCTTGTGGCAAAGAAGCTCTGATGCTTGCCAACGTCGTTTTTTGGGTTTGTCTGAAGGTTTTACACACATCAGGCCAGATCCCAGGTTTGAAACAGATCACACGGTTACTACTTATTCAGTAGGCAAATTATGCCAGAACTGGTTACAACATTCCACTTTAGCTACAGTTAAACTGCATCTGTCCCAGTTGAATGAAGATATAGACCTAAATGATTTTATAAAAGGCCCAGCTAGGGGTAGATCTAAACGCTTTCTTTATGCTATATACAATGAGATTTGGAATTTTTCACAAGTTGAGGCAGCTAAACGCCTGAGAGCTATTGATCAAGCAAATTTGGAAAAAGTGCTTGCAGTGGTCGATAACAGTATTAACATGCTTTCTTCCAGAATTTACACATTGGATAATATTGTTTCTTCTGTTGTTGATATTGTACATGATGAAGTGTCCACGTTGTACCATGGTCAAAATCAATTGCGTTCTGTAATGCAGTTTGCATGGACACTACAGACTCTTAAGGCTGGTCGAGTTCCCTGGACCTCATTGAACGTTTCATCCCTTTTTGCCCCTTTTAATCTTACTGAGAAACAGCGCATGCTTTCAATGCGTGATGCTTCATTTTCTATGCTACATATTGAAAAGCTAGAGTCCTTGCCTTTCTCTGTTGCTGAAACCACTACTGCCACATGGCTTATTCATGGATTAATTACATTGCCATTCCCTTTATATAAATTTACTAACTGTATGCGTTATATTGCTATAGGACGATATGAACCGCTAGGCAATGCATTCCTACATGAGGCATGGTCATTACCATACACATACAGATGTCTGAAAGATGGAAAAGAAGTGAATCTTAATGGTGAGGAATGCACACAGTCACCTGACCATTCATTAATATGCAGACACATTCAGTTACACGGTTCTTGTAATCAGGACCGCCCAAATTTAGCATGTGTTTTAAAAGGCACGCCAGTTCCAGCAGTGGTTCCCACATTTACATTATTAGCTAATGGTAGTTATTTGCTTTTAAACAACGAATTATGTTGTGGTTTATTAATTGGTGTGGCTTATATAGTTACTGTATCAGAGCGTGTGGTGTGCTGCAAGAACGTTCTATACCCACCCACGCATGGAGCTTCAGATGTCTCCATCTGGCCACGGATCCCAACCTTGGAAGCGAAATTCAATGGTTTAAGCAGAATAAGGGCCCTTTTGTCTCAAAAACAAGTGACCCTGAGTTCGGCCCGGGAAACTTATGTCCTTCACATAGCTAACACCCGCACAGAGGTGCAGGCGCTCTTAAACACTGATTTGCCATTTCATTTCTGCGAGCTGGTACACCAGATTTTTAATGCTTCTTCAACGACTGGGCTTGCACATTTTTTTAAATTAGTAAGCAGTGGCCTCGTGACTACGTTTGAAAAAGTTTTTGGTATCATTCCCACGTTTTTCCACACTATTTTTTCGAGTTTGTTTGGTGGACTACCTGTGTTGCTGGCTGTGGCCGCAGGCTTTCTGTTGGTGTTTTTCTTCATAAAACATGGATGCCCATCCTGCGCAAGACGCCGTTCAACGCCTCCTGACACTGTGCCGTAATCGGATGCTCAATTACTATGGAACATTGCCGCTTGCAGCATTAAGCACGGCCTATAGATTGTCATTTCGGTTCACCGACTTCACGTGTGTCCAACCTGTGTTTCACTGCCTGAGCTGCGAGTTCGATTGGGCCATTGATTTATGCCTATGCTTGAGGACTGCTCCTGACGTCGATTTTGATCAGCTAATGCGTCCCGTTGTGGCTCATGAGCTGATCTGTTCTGGCGAGAGAGTTATGGCCTTGGCAGCAATAAATGGAGTTCTGGGCCAATGGGAAATCTCTGCAGCGGTGAATGCCTTTCTGACACACAGCGATCTGGTGAACCCACCGAGTTGTCCTCTGACGTTGCAGGAGGATCCGATGCTGGAGGAGCACGTATGTTCTTTCTCATTGCTAAATTGGATGGCTGAACTATTTTCGGATGATGGCAGTGATTTCATACTGGAGGCTGTTGCAACTTTCTTTGCATATACTTTCCAATCGTGAGATGCCTGAGAGGAATGCTTTGTTGTGAAATATAACTTTCCCCTCGCTGAATTGGAGGGATGGACTATGTTCAGCTGATGGAGAGTTCACTCACGTGATGACGCTGGAGATAACGTCTGGGTGGCACATGACTTTGGATATCGGATAAATGCCTTGGTTTTTCTCTTACAAACATTTGAAAGGATGCGACCTGGTCATACATTTCATATTTTTGAGACCTGGCGGAAGACTTTTGGTTCAAGAGTTTTGTTATTTTTTTAGATTTGAGGCCACTGTAGGCATTCATACATATTCATTCATACATATTCATTCATACATATTTTTAGCTTATTTTAGCTCAAGATTATTGAATTTTGCTTTCAATTTTTGTATCTGATTTAGTATTGCCTTTTCCCTTATGATTGGCGGTGCTCGGACCAATGGGGGGGTGTCATATGGATACTTCATTACATATATTGCGTTAAGTTAGCATGAGTGTATTACATGTTTAAACAGCCGTTTTGCCTTCGGCTTCAGTTTTGCACACGACACGTACTTGTTGTTGTAGCTTTCACCCTAGAAGCGGTGAGGTGCTTTATTTGAGAATAATATGTTATTCCTATGCTATCAGCTTTGCCTGGTACACTTGGTACAACTGTCTGCACACTGAGAGCTGCACACTCTAAGATTAACCTAACACAAGGTTGCTGGGAGGTCTGATCCTCGCACCACATTAGACATTAGACATAACACAAATAATGTTGATGCCAACATTTTGGGCTCTACGCGGGTTTAAGATAGAGTTACACGAAATGAACGTAGACACTTGGTGCTGCGCATGAAGAGAGCTGGTAGCTGGTGATGTGAACTGCTCCTACTGACATTGAGAGGTATGGGGCCGCCCTGCTAAAGCCCGAATGAGACCTTCTTAGATATAAAATAATATGCTAGATAGGGTGCGCGAAATATAGGTGCTATAGAGTTCTGTAGATTTTGCATTATAACATGCTAGCACCTTTTGCTTACTATGGATTAGTGACTATGCTGCTGACTCTGATTTTTATAATCTGCATTTTGGTATTATACAAGATACTGCGTTTGAGAACTTTGCATTGAATAATAAATATTTCAAACTTGCACTTGTGTTCTTTGACTCTCAGTTTTGGTTTGAATTGATTATATAACGAAAGAGTGTTCATGTGTTCCACGATTCCTGAGGTATTCTAAAGATCATGTTCTGGTTTGTCTAAGACATGCATCATTCCATAATGATCCATGAGACACTGTAGCTAGCTAGGTAAGGGGATTTCTGAAACTGAGATGAGTTTTGGATCATCCTAACTCACTGAGGTTCTAGATCTCTATGCACAGTTCTGTGGGAGAACGGAAACCCTGCTACAATCTTACTGTACGTACTTTTTATAATAACAATTATTGCAATTGTGGCAATACATTTCTCTTGTACGAGAAGAAAGACTGTTCAATAAATGTTAACCCTTTATTGACAAACGCCCGTCTCTCTATTCTCTACATCTCGTGAAAGTAAACTGCACTAGACTGATTGAGTGAAATACATGTCTATTGTTTCACACGACCCTAGAGATTGACTCTTGATCTGAGGAGCAAAGTTGTCATGTTGCACGGTTGTTGGAAAACTGAATCCTTTCTTGTCTGTGCCAAGGAAGCTGATCACTTCCTATGCAGAGAAGAAAGTTTCCAGTGACCTCTGAGCTAGTTGGTAACACAACCCAATTAAGTTTAGCATAGTCAGTGGAGGCCTGGAATATCCGCAGTTCCACGTCGATACTACTGTTTATGTTATTGCAATGCGCAGGGCCTAGTGGGAAACTAGGAACTACACTACATGGCGCCCAACGTTTGGTAAGGCGATAAACTAACGCAAGACTTGTAGAGTAACTCAGTCGTGCATATTTCACACCCCTTTCTCCCGTAAATACTCCAATAGACGTCTGGAGTGGGTGAAAGGTTAAAATCCGCCCGACCTTAGTAGGAAGAGATTCCTATGTAAAGCTCTGGTTTATTCAACGTTGAAGGATACAGTGTTCCAAAATATTGTGCCCCTAATCTTTGTCTCCTTGGAGACCTACTCTGCAAACCTCGCATTTTTACAATGCCAGAAAACGGAACCACTGGGGCCGCAGTAGATGCGACTCAGCAAGGTCCCGAATACACAGACCCGGATGCTATAATCATCCGGGCACATTTAAGAAGATCTATAACTTTAAAACTTATAGAGAACGGACTGACACCTCAAGGTGGTACAGTAGTCTTCGTGATAGAGGCTCACGAATAACGGCAGACAGAGGTATTCTATTCATGGATAAACTTTCCAGCGGTAAACGCTATAACAAAAGAGTTTCACTATTACAAAATAGAGAAACCTCCGGAAGAGTACGCTCCTTTCGAGGAGATTGAAATTCCACTTAAATTTCAAGAGCACCTGCTCTGGTTTAATGGCGCCCTAAAACACAATGATCACATAACAAGGCTCGGTCCACTAGGTAGACCAGGAGCCACGTGGCCGGTTCTAGCCAGCTACACACCACATCCTGACATTGCAAAAATGTCTAAGGAAGAGCTGTTAGCACAGCTCAAAACATTAATAAAAATACATAGGCAATTAGTCCAATATGTAATGCGGACTGCAACAGTCCAGCCAGCTGTTAATACACCACAGCTGACCCCTCATCAGGGGAACACAAATAAAATTACACCACAGAACATACAGTCATGTCTTGGTAAAACACCCGTAAAACGGGAACAAATTCCTTTCTGGTTAGCACAGAAAATCACTCAAATAGAGGCAGTATTTCCTGATACTACCCCTATTGAGAAACACAGAATCTTGACCATCTGCCTTCCTATGGGAATCGCACCACACATGGAGGACTGCGACACTTGGGGTACAGTCTTTGCTTCCATTTACACAAAAACACACGGTGTTCCGTCTATGGCGGTAATACCAGAAGTGCTAAAACAGATTCAAAATGAATTCGGTCCAGAGCCCGCTTTAAATCTAGGTATGAAATTACTGAAAGACTTCAAGCAGGTCACGGCTATATTATTAGCCAATATAAGAGGAGAAGCAGCATCTGTGGCGATCCGCCAGAAGTTGAAGGAAACAGATATAAAAGATCCTGTTGAGCTTGCAAAAATCATAGAAAAATGCTATGAAGAATTAGGTAGAGACAGCTTGGGTGGGAAACCAGTTAAGCCCCAACTGCTCGAAAATCCTGAAAAATTATTTATTAAAAATAATTTAAACACTCCTAAAAAGAACTGGGATGGAAATAAACAATCCACTCCCAAGGAAAAAGTTTTCCAGTCCAGAGGAAGGTCTCCTCGACGGAGGGAAAGAACTCCGACTCGAGAACGCCAGTCTCCCCAGAGGGAGCCCTCTGAGAAAAGATATAACCTTAGAAATAGGGATAATCTGAAAAAACCTGATAGATATCAAAGTATTGATACACGTCCCTCTCGATCTCTTCCACAGAATTCGGAAAGAAGAGGACGGTCAGACCCAGGAGAGCACACCAAGTCCAAAGACAAGGAACCTGCTCAGAGTAAAAAATCTCAATTTCCTAAAAAGAAGGTAGCCAGTATTAGAGTAATCAACCATGCCGAGGATACTGAGGACACAGTTGAAAAACGGGGAGTGGGCATTGACAATGTTGGACAGTGCAGCAGAAATCAGTATAGCGCGCAAGATCTTGATGAGTCATCTGGAGACAGTGGACACGAATGAATACATTCAGGTTGAAACTGCCGACGCCAGACTTAGCGAGCCCCATAAAATATACCAAATAACATTGCGTATGGAGGGTGATAAGACTAGGAAAATTAAGGGTATATTTTGGGATAAGCTCTCAAAAGGCTATGATATTCTGTTAGCTGAAAAAGATTGGCCCCCAGAGTTTGTCAGGGAGTGCCCTCGTGGCGAAGAAGTGATTATGCCTGCCTTCTCGAATCACATTCCGATTCACAAAAAATATACATATGCAAGGAAATGGGCAGTGGCCCAGGCACCTGCATTGTATAAAAATCATGTAGGATGGGATGAGGATTCACCTCCTCACAAAATCCAACTAAAAAGTGAACCAACTGCCCAACGGCAGTATCCCATAAAGCAAGAAGCTAAAAAACAAGTCAGGGAGATCTTAGATCAACTTGAGTACCAGGGGGTGATTGAAACATGCACCTCTCAAATGAACAATCCTTTGTTTCCTGTCTCCAAGCCAGACAATTCATATCGTCTAGTTTTGGACTACAGACATCTTAATACATGTTGCAAAACCTTTGCAGTACAAAACTCGCATAGTGCAGCCCTAATGAATAACATAGTTAGGAAAAAATACAAAACGACATTAGACATTTCTAATGGTTTCTTTTGTCAAAACATTGCACCGGAAAGCAGATATTTGACCGCTTTCTCTGCATTTGGGTCGCAGAAAAAATTCTGTCGACTCCCACAGGGGTTCAAGAACAGCCCAGGACTATTCTCAGCTAGGGTAACAGAGTTACTACAAATCTATGATGATGAAGCATTGTCTTACGTAGATGATATTTATCTCACAGACGACGACTTGGATACTCACTTGAAAAGAGTGAACACCATTATACTTGGGTTCGCAGCAGAGGGTTACAAATTCAACTTCAAAAAGTCTCGAATTGCCCATCTGACAGTACTGTTCTTAGGGTACGAATTATCAAGTGAAGGGAAAAGCCTAGCGGACAACTTCTTAGAGAAGTGCGCTGTACTCCAAGCTCCAAAAACGCTGAAGAATTTACAATCAATACTAGGTTTTCTGAATTTCGGAAGAACTTACATTCTAAATTACGCAGAGAGGGTTAAACCTCTCTACGAACTAATTAAACCTGATTTTAAACAAATCATTTGGACTCAAAAACACACAGAAATTTTGAGATCACTGCAAACAGACATGTTAGCAAAAACAAAATTAGATACACGTGACAACACACGTGATCTTGTAATCCGAGTCATCCCAGGAAGATGCGGATTCACGTACCTAACCTCTAATGAGGGAGAAAAGGTACCAATAGCTTACAAATCACATTTGTACACAAAGGCTGAAATAAAATTCAGTTCAACAGAGAAAATTCTAACTGCGGTTCAGACTGCTGTAGCGAAAGAAAGGCCCCTAGCACAAGGTAAACGAATAATAATCGTAACACCTATACCAGCTTTAGAAGCAGTAACTAAAGCAAGCATTCCTAATGCTAAAGCTTTGCATCCGAGATGGATTCAGTGGGTTAATTCTCTTGCTGCAACAGACGTAGTTTACGAATTTGATCCTAACTTAAAAACACAGGAATTTTTACAATATGAATATGAATGTCCTCTGCCAATTGAAATCCTGCCTCTCGAAGAATACGGAAGTATTATATATACTGACGGATCAGCACAACCCGCAGTTGGGGGTAAGCAAGCTTACAGTGCTGCGTGCGCGATTGTAAAAGGTCGCTGGCACAAAGGAAAATTCAGACCACTGGTCACTAAAACACAATCTCTAGGAGATTGCTCGGCTCAACGAGCTGAATTAGTAGCATTTAAGATGGCGCTAGAAAATTCCGATCGCGAATTCCCCACACTAATAGTGTGCGATTCTTCTTATTGCGTACAATCTTATAATGAATACTTGCAGAATTGGGTGGAAAATGGTTTCAAAGATGCAAAAGGTGGCACAATAAAGCATAAAATGCTTTGAGAACAGGTAGTTCTTTTACAGAAAGAACTACAAAAGACTCACGTGATACATACACTGAGTCATCAACGTGATGGCGTTCACGTTGCAGGGAATTCATTGGCTGATGAAGCCGCGAAGGCAGCTGTGCAAACGGCTTCCGTAGCTGCGATAACTCGGTCACAAACAAAAATAGACAGCGATATTCTACAAGCTGTCAGTACGTCAGTAAAAAATGATAAGAAAACACTCCCAAAAGGCTTTCCTGAAAAGTACTTGTACTTAACGGATACAAATAATGTTCCTTTTGCTCGAATCCCTGGAGTGGGGGATAGAGTAATTCCAAACAGGGAACACAGATTAGGACTAATCAAAGCGGCACACGAAGGGATTGCTTCTGCACACGCTGGCGTTTCCGCAACAATATCACTATTAAAACAGAGATATTGGTGGCCTCGCTAGAGAATACAAACTAAAAAGTATGTATTAGAATGCGACATATGCCAAAGGATAAAAGTATCAACAGTAAAACGACCAGCGCAGACACCCCTTCTCATCTCGGATAAACCATTTGCATGCGTTTACCTGGACCACTGTGGTCCCCTACAAAGGGACGGCAACTATAGATATATCATGGTAGCAGTGGATTCCTGTACGAGGTTCATATGGATGTGGCCCCAGCGCTCGGCTGACGCTAGAACGGTTATAAAAGATTTGCGAGTCTTTATCGGCACATACGCAATTACCACGTTCCATTCTGACCAGGGTCCTGCTTTCAGCTCTCGAGCTTATAAGGAGGCCATGGCCAGCATGGGAATTGGGTTGCGGTATTCTTGTCCGTCGCACCCCGAAGGGAACAGTGTGGTAGAAAGAAAAAACCGTGACATAAAGCAATCTATAACAGCGAAGGTATTAGGTTCAGGCGCTGGGTGGGTCAAACATTTAATAAGTGTCCAGACTAGTCTTAACAACATGCCAAGAAATTCTCTAAAAGGTTTCAGCCCATACGAACTATTGTTCGGAATTAGAATGCGAGTTCAGGACCTCGATAGTCAGATGTCAGTGGTACAACAAGAAACAACGCACTTTGATGTAAAAGATCGTTTGGCTGTTTTACAGGAACTGAATGAAACAAGAAAATCATTAAGCAACATAAAGTTAAAGCAACAGCCAAGTACCACTGACGAGGCACCACCCGCAACAGCCCCAGCAAGGCCTGTCTGGATTCCAAAGATTGGGGATCTAGTCAGAGAAAAGATCGCGGTTAAGAAGGAATTTGGGCCTTCTTACAGAAAAGCAGTACCTGTCTTAGCAGTCACCGGAACAAGATCAGTTGTGATACCGCCCCTTGCTGGTAAATAGGAGAACAGAGTCGTGTCTATCGATCTGGTAAAACCACAAGCATGTGGCCTATAATCAACAGTAATATTTACAACAAGGGGTGGTGAGGGACAGAGTCTCTGAATTAAACAGAATACTCTCACCCAGTCAAGAGATCAGGGCTAGATCCAACACCGTTCTTTAGCTCACTGCACCATCCCAGTTTCAGAACCTGGCTGTATGCAAATTAGTCTGTTCCTGTCCCAGTGCATGATGGGAACAGGGCAAACCAAACTACAAAAGCCAATTCTTACACTGGGAAGGAAACAAGCTACCGGGGACAGGTATACTCAGACATGAGTCCTTTTCTCACTGCTCCATCAGGATTCAAGCAAGCCGGGCCGAAGAGGCTGAAATGCCAGAAACCGGTCCCCGGTAGCTTGTCTCCTTTCTGGTAAAGAATTGGCTTGGTAGTTTAGTCTGCCCTGTTCCCATGATGCACTGGGCCAGGGACAGACTGATTTGCATATAGCCAGGTTCTGAGCTGGGATGGGGCAGTGAGATAAATAACGGTGATGGATCAAGCCCTGATCTTTGGACTGGGTAAGAGTGGTCTGCTCAATTCAGACACTCTGTTCATCACCACCCCCTTTTGTAAATCGATTTTGGCCACTATAGGTGTGGCAGGGTATACTCAGACATGAGTCCCTTTCTCACTGCTCCATCAGGATTCAAGCAAGCCGGGCCGAAGAGGCTGAAATGCCAGAAACCGGTCCCCGGTAGCTTGTCTCCTTTCTGGTAAAGAATTGGCTTGGTAGTTTAGTCTGCCCTGTTCCCATGATGCACTGGGCCAGGGACAGACTGATTTGCATATAGCCAGGTTCTGAGCTGGGATGGGGCAGTGAGATAAATAACGGTGATGGATCAAGCCCTGATCTTTGGACTGGGTAAGAGTGGTCTGCTCAATTCAGACACTCTGTTCATCACCACCCCCTTTTGTAAATCGATTTTGGCCACTATAGGTGTGGCAGGGTATACTCAGACATGAGTCCCTTTCTCACTGCTCCATCAGGATTCAAGCAAGCCGGGCCGAAGAGGCTGAAATGCCAGAAACCGGTCCCCGGTAGCTTGTCTCCTTTCTGGTAAAGAATTGGCTTGGTAGTTTAGTCTGCCCTGTTCCCATGATGCACTGGGCCAGGGACAGACTGATTTGCATATAGCCAGGTTCTGAGCTGGGATGGGGCAGTGAGATAAATAACGGTGATGGATCAAGCCCTGATCTTTGGACTGGGTAAGAGTGGTCTGCTCAATTCAGACACTCTGTTCATCACCACCCCCTTTTGTAAATCGATTTTGGCCACTATAGGTGTGGCAGGGTATACTCAGACATGAGTCCCTTTCTCACTGCTCCATCAGGATTCAAGCAAGCCGGGCCGAAGAGGCTGAAATGCCAGAAACCGGTCCCCGGTAGCTTGTCTCCTTTCTGGTAAAGAATTGGCTTGGTAGTTTAGTCTGCCCTGTTCCCATGATGCACTGGGCCAGGGACAGACTGATTTGCATATAGCCAGGTTCTGAGCTGGGATGGGGCAGTGAGATAAATAACGGTGATGGATCAAGCCCTGATCTTTGGACTGGGTAAGAGTGGTCTGCTCAATTCAGACACTCTGTTCATCACCACCCCCTTTTGTAAATCGATTTTGGCCACTATAGGTGTGGCAGGGTATACTCAGACATGAGTCCCTTTCTCACTGCTCCATCAGGATTCAAGCAAGCCGGGCCGAAGAGGCTGAAATGCCAGAAACCGGTCCCCGGTAGCTTGTCTCCTTTCTGGTAAAGAATTGGCTTGGTAGTTTAGTCTGCCCTGTTCCCATGATGCACTGGGCCAGGGACAGACTGATTTGCATATAGCCAGGTTCTGAGCTGGGATGGGGCAGTGAGATAAATAACGGTGATGGATCAAGCCCTGATCTTTGGACTGGGTAAGAGTGGTCTGCTCAATTCAGACACTCTGTTCATCACCACCCCCTTTTGTAAATCGATTTTGGCCACTATAGGTGTGGCAGGGTATACTCAGACATGAGTCCCTTTCTCACTGCTCCATCAGGATTCAAGCAAGCCGGGCCGAAGAGGCTGAAATGCCAGAAACCGGTCCCCGGTAGCTTGTCTCCTTTCTGGTAAAGAATTGGCTTGGTAGTTTAGTCTGCCCTGTTCCCATGATGCACTGGGCCAGGGACAGACTGATTTGCATATAGCCAGGTTCTGAGCTGGGATGGGGCAGTGAGATAAATAACGGTGATGGATCAAGCCCTGATCTTTGGACTGGGTAAGAGTGGTCTGCTCAATTCAGACACTCTGTTCATCACCACCCCCTTTTGTAAATCGATTTTGGCCACTATAGGTGTGGCAGGGTATACTCAGACATGAGTCCCTTTCTCACTGCTCCATCAGGATTCAAGCAAGCCGGGCCGAAGAGGCTGAAATGCCAGAAACCGGTCCCCGGTAGCTTGTCTCCTTTCTGGTAAAGAATTGGCTTGGTAGTTTAGTCTGCCCTGTTCCCATGATGCACTGGGCCAGGGACAGACTGATTTGCATATAGCCAGGTTCTGAGCTGGGATGGGGCAGTGAGATAAATAACGGTGATGGATCAAGCCCTGATCTTTGGACTGGGTAAGAGTGGTCTGCTCAATTCAGACACTCTGTTCATCACCACCCCCTTTTGTAAATCGATTTTGGCCACTATAGGTGTGGCAGGGTATACTCAGACATGAGTCCCTTTCTCACTGCTCCATCAGGATTCAAGCAAGCCGGGCCGAAGAGGCTGAAATGCCAGAAACCGGTCCCCGGTAGCTTGTCTCCTTTCTGGTAAAGAATTGGCTTGGTAGTTTAGTCTGCCCTGTTCCCATGATGCACTGGGCCAGGGACAGACTGATTTGCATATAGCCAGGTTCTGAGCTGGGATGGGGCAGTGAGATAAATAACGGTGATGGATCAAGCCCTGATCTTTGGACTGGGTAAGAGTGGTCTGCTCAATTCAGACACTCTGTTCATCACCACCCCCTTTTGTAAATCGATTTTGGCCACTATAGGTGTGGCAGGGTATACTCAGACATGAGTCCCTTTCTCACTGCTCCATCAGGATTCAAGCAAGCCGGGCCGAAGAGGCTGAAATGCCAGAAACCGGTCCCCGGTAGCTTGTCTCCTTTCTGGTAAAGAATTGGCTTGGTAGTTTAGTCTGCCCTGTTCCCATGATGCACTGGGCCAGGGACAGACTGATTTGCATATAGCCAGGTTCTGAGCTGGGATGGGGCAGTGAGATAAATAACGGTGATGGATCAAGCCCTGATCTTTGGACTGGGTAAGAGTGGTCTGCTCAATTCAGACACTCTGTTCATCACCACCCCCTTTTGTAAATCGATTTTGGCCACTATAGGTGTGGCAGGGTATACTCAGACATGAGTCCCTTTCTCACTGCTCCATCAGGATTCAAGCAAGCCGGGCCGAAGAGGCTGAAATGCCAGAAACCGGTCCCCGGTAGCTTGTCTCCTTTCTGGTAAAGAATTGGCTTGGTAGTTTAGTCTGCCCTGTTCCCATGATGCACTGGGCCAGGGACAGACTGATTTGCATATAGCCAGGTTCTGAGCTGGGATGGGGCAGTGAGATAAATAACGGTGATGGATCAAGCCCTGATCTTTGGACTGGGTAAGAGTGGTCTGCTCAATTCAGACACTCTGTTCATCACCACCCCCTTTTGTAAATCGATTTTGGCCACTATAGGTGTGGCAGGGTATACTCAGACATGAGTCCCTTTCTCACTGCTCCATCAGGATTCAAGCAAGCCGGGCCGAAGAGGCTGAAATGCCAGAAACCGGTCCCCGGTAGCTTGTCTCCTTTCTGGTAAAGAATTGGCTTGGTAGTTTAGTCTGCCCTGTTCCCATGATGCACTGGGCCAGGGACAGACTGATTTGCATATAGCCAGGTTCTGAGCTGGGATGGGGCAGTGAGATAAATAACGGTGATGGATCAAGCCCTGATCTTTGGACTGGGTAAGAGTGGTCTGCTCAATTCAGACACTCTGTTCATCACCACCCCCTTTTGTAAATCGATTTTGGCCACTATAGGTGTGGCAGGGTATACTCAGACATGAGTTCCTTTCTCACTGCTCCATCAGGATTCAAGCAAGCCGGGCCGAAGAGGCTGAAATGCCAGAAACCGGTCCCCGGTAGCTTGTCTCCTTTCTGGTAAAGAATTGGCTTGGTAGTTTAGTCTGCCCTGTTCCCATGATGCACTGGGCCAGGGACAGACTGATTTGCATATAGCCAGGTTCTGAGCTGGGATGGGGCAGTGAGATAAATAACGGTGATGGATCAAGCCCTGATCTTTGGACTGGGTAAGAGTGGTCTGCTCAATTCAGACACTCTGTTCATCACCACCCCCTTTTGTAAATCGATTTTGGCCACTATAGGTGTGGCAGGGTATACTCAGACATGAGTCCCTTTCTCACTGCTCCATCAGGATTCAAGCAAGCCGGGCCGAAGAGGCTGAAATGCCAGAAACCGGTCCCCGGTAGCTTGTCTCCTTTCTGGTAAAGAATTGGCTTGGTAGTTTAGTCTGCCCTGTTCCCATGATGCACTGGGCCAGGGACAGACTGATTTGCATATAGCCAGGTTCTGAGCTGGGATGGGGCAGTGAGATAAATAACGGTGATGGATCAAGCCCTGATCTTTGGACTGGGTAAGAGTGGTCTGCTCAATTCAGACACTCTGTTCATCACCACCCCCTTTTGTAAATCGATTTTGGCCACTATAGGTGTGGCAGGGTATACTCAGACATGAGTCCCTTTCTCACTGCTCCATCAGGATTCAAGCAAGCCGGGCCGAAGAGGCTGAAATGCCAGAAACCGGTCCCCGGTAGCTTGTCTCCTTTCTGGTAAAGAATTGGCTTGGTAGTTTAGTCTGCCCTGTTCCCATGATGCACTGGGCCAGGGACAGACTGATTTGCATATAGCCAGGTTCTGAGCTGGGATGGGGCAGTGAGATAAATAACGGTGATGGATCAAGCCCTGATCTTTGGACTGGGTAAGAGTGGTCTGCTCAATTCAGACACTCTGTTCATCACCACCCCCTTTTGTAAATCGATATAATCAACAGTAGGCCCAGTGGACTCCCAAGAAACAACAGAATACCCAAACTTGCAACAATCCAAGAGGTTCAAACTGAAAGACTAATCACATTCGATCAGCCTGCAGTGCACAATGAAGGACTATGCAATAATGCCATGGAACTCGTGCCTCTTGAAAGACAGATTGAAACAGTTCGTCAAGAAACAACACCAGTCTACAATGATGTGGCATCAGAAAGTGCTACCGAGAGACAGATTGAAAGAACAATCCCATCAATTGACAGAACTGCCTCTGGTTATTTCATCAACTTCGACAACTTCTCTGAAGATCAAAATGACCCCGAAGTGATGCCAGAAACAAAAAAGTATTCTAAAGAAAATACAACAGGACTCCTTCAACAAATCAAAGAACTATATCTGGATTCACCGTTGATTGAGCATTGGATTATCTCAGGGGTATTCATACTCCTACTATGCCTAATTTTAGTTTTAATTTTAGGGAAGTTCATTACAATTGAATGGACACAGCAAGTCAGAACATCAACCTAGTCCTGAAACCACACAGATCATCCCACGTGAAGAAAAGAGAACTGTCAACAGTAAATGTCACAGCAATTCCAATACCTGGTGGGGTAGTATGGGAGAAAACAGACTATGAGATCTATGGTCCGGTCGAAATCCTAAAGTATCCTCATCAACTAAAGGTTTCCTTAAGTGACTTTGTAACACCAAGTACATTCTCTGATGATTGGGACTTTAACAGTATTAATGACATGATGTCTGATTTAGTAATGTCAGCTAGATTCACAGATCATGATTATTTACAAGGTTCATCTAGTTATGAGCAGTTATTCTGTTACACCCACTATGGGGATCATTACTTGCATAAATCTGCACAGCCTAGAAATGTTTTTATGTATAATCAATGGGAACATTGTTCTACACCACCTAAAAGCAGTTCTAAAGCATTTTTTGAGAAATTCAAATATTTTTCAGGGTTTAACACCAGTGATGCAGAAACGTTTTATTATAAACTGTTAGATAAAACAGGAATGAAAACAATGCTGACAAATTCTAAATTGATATATTCAGAAGCATTTTATGACAAAATGATGACATTTGGTTTTGATTATTGGAAAAATAATATTGAAACGAAAACAATTTGGGGTACAAAAGATTGGCAGGTGCAAGGCATAGGAGCACTATTTAGAACCTGCATGATACCAGAACAAATGTTATTTTTAAATGACACAATACACCAAACATCTTGTCTTGGCCTAGCTAAGAACAAAGAACTTAAAACACCGTCTATACCAAAGCCAATAGCTGAGAATGCAACCACAGATATTGAGTTAGACGTGTCAAAAATTTTACATTTCAACAGAACACATCCTGATTGGAAAAAGTGGTTAATCTGGCCTACAGACACAAATAGCTGTCAAGATAGATTCCTGAACAAAACACAGGGTTTAAAAATGACCAGATTAGACTCAAGATACTCCCAGAGACAACATCCAGGGATTATAACCACATACAGTGTAGGGAAACTCTGCCTAGAATGGCTAACTTCGTCCACACTGGCTGAAATTAAGCAACACTTGTCTTTATTAAAAGATGGTGCTGATTTGCGCGATTTCATTCTTGGACCACGCAAACAGCGTCAAAAGCGTTTCATAGCGACCAGTATCTATGCTGCTTACAACGAGGCTTGGAAAGTAAAGCAAATTGAAACTGCTGAGAAAATACGAGAAATTGATCGTATTAATTTGGAGAAATCACTTTCTGTAGTAGACAATGGGTTAACGACTCTGTCTTCCAGAATATATTCTTTGGACAATATTGTATCCTCTGCCTTTGATGTGATAGACAGAGATTTGCTAATGTTACAACATGGCCAGTCTCAATTACGCTCTATTATAGAATTAGGCTGGACGCTGCAAAATCTTCGTTCAGGCTATGTGCCTTGGCGTTTAATCAACACAACGTCATTATTTTCCAGTTTTAACCTTACTGATAAACAGATCAGTTTGGCACAGAAAGGAGCAGACTATACAATCCTGAGCATCGAAAAACTCGAGAGATTACCATTGACAATGTCAGAGAGTCCTGTCATTGAATGGATAATACACGGAATTATCACAATTCCGATAACAACTTTCCGATTTAAAAAGTGCCTTGAGTACATACCTGCTGGCCAGTATGAACAATTGGGTAAAGGATATGTAAAATCCGAATGGAAATTACCATACACTCATTCTTGCTATAGTGACAGCGACAAAAATGTATTTCTTAGTGGTGAGAACTGTAAACATTCACTAAGCGGTATACTTTTGTGTCAGGGTATTAATTTACACGGAGCATGTGATGGAAATTCAAACAACCTTTCATGCCACCAGCTAGTCACACCTGCAACTCAGATAGAGCCCTTCTTTATGCAACCCGCAAACGGTAGTTACATTCTTAGAACGGATCACAGATGTTGTGGCCTGACGCCAGGGAAAAGTTATCTAGTACAAGTAACGTCCATGGTCAAATGTTGTATGCAAGCATTGTTCCCGAGTGGGCCTCCAGACATAGTGACTCCCCTCTGGCCTCGTCTGAATCTCTATTCTATACGAATTGATACATTAAGCAAAATGAAATCTGTACTTTTACAGACAACAGTGCCTATAACGTCATCTAAAGAGACGTATGATTTTCTAGTTGCAAGGACAGCTACTGAAATTCATGACCTTTTATCAACAAATTGCCCCGTGCATTTCGTAGAAATGTTCAGCCAACTCCTTAACATGTCTAGTGCAACGAGCATCCCAGGCATATTTAAGACAGTCTTTACGGGACTGCTAACACCCTTCCAGGCAATTTTGGGAATCTTTCCTAATTTTGTGCACTCCATTTTTGGCGGCATACCATTATTTTTGGGACTCGTCGCAGGGATTCTATTTTTGACCCTCCTGCTTCGTTATGGCAAGCCTCGGCTCAGACATAGCTCCCATGGGAATGGAAGAGACAATCCTAGCAATGCGCTACAGGGACAGGATAACTAACGTCCTCGGATTGGCCAGGCTGAGAGATCTAAACATGACCTGGTTCCTTTCATTCAGACCGATATGGCAAAATTGCATTTTACCTGTGCTACGGTGTATGCTTTGCGGCGATGAATGCGTGTTGGACATCTGTCTTTCACTTCCATCAGCAGTACCAATGGACGTCGATACTTTGCTCAGTCCAATAACGGCTCACGCATTGTGTTGTCCCCAGCGGCTACCAATCCTGATGACGGCATTCGTGGAGACTCCTGTACTACAGCCAAGTGGTAACAGTGGAGCGAGTGACAAAAGCAACATCATCCAGGTACAACGTTCTGTGAGCATTGCTGGTCCTGCCTTCGATGACAGCAATCATTCTCACACCTGCCAAGTTACAGCGCTATCTAATTTGGTTGAACTATCACCTGAATTTGTAGACCAATTCTTTGAGAGCCTGTCTGATACGATGTTCTCACCCGTACAGAAACAATACCTTTTTGAGAAGCTTTCCGACACACAGTGTTCCCATGAACTCCGAATTCGGCCTTCAGTTTTGATCAACATAAACTGCCAAGAGCTTTGGAAATCTATTTTCTTTGAATTGGACAATTTTTCTAAAATTGATTTTTTTTTTGGCACGAACAATTCTTTGCTTAACGTAAAAACTATTCTTAGAGAACAGAAGCTTCACACATCTATTTCTAAACACATCTAGAGACATAACAACATTACACCAGCCTCTAGCACACATGTTATTACAATGCATTTTTATGTGATGATTTATCTCGCTTTTCTTCTGTCAGAGATACTTCATGTGTCATTCCTTTTGCATAATCGTTCATTGATATCATATGCATTAATTTTTTGAATGATTACTATGCTTTAAAAAACGTACAGTACCTAAATTCCATGTATTACAAGTACGCCTATTTCAAATGCATTTATGTATTTTGGGGTGGGCAATGTTACACATGCATCTAATTGCTTAGTTTTAGTAATTTTGATGGACATTAACCCGTGGAGTGGGTGTTGCGTGTTTATCTAGGTTCCTGATCAATACTGTGACCTTATGCCCCTATTCGGCTATAAATACATTTATTCCCTATATTGGCATAACCGTTCAAGTGCGATTTTCTGAAAAGTCATCTCTGGCCTCACACGAACAGAGCCACATTCCAGCATAGTTCCCTCTGCCACTTCCTTTGCAACCAATTAGTGCAATGACAGAGCAGCAGTCACTATCTGATATTCCTAGATAACACTCCGAGTTCTTTAACAAGATAAAAACTCAGCAAACCTGGAAATCCCCGCTTGCTATGTTTTGATTAGTAATAGAACTCTAATGAGCAACTGATAACTATCACTTCCTAGTGACATCTTTAATTGACGTCTTATGTCCAGCAAACTTGCGTCAAACCCGGCACATTTCAGGTATAAATATTACCAACGTTGCCTTAAGCAATGCCTGTTGTACGAGCTACTGAAGCCAGCTGCCTGCACGACCCCGTGTTGGTAACTCTAGCACTCTGTCGCTGCAGCCTGCTATCCTGTGGTGGTGAAGCTGCTGATACCATTATCGCCGCTAAAGCGCGAACTATGGTGCAGTACGCTTAAGGAGCTGAACAGCCGTCCCTCTGCGAAGACATCCAGCAGATTCCAGCTGCCCCCGGACGCTGTCCCCCCTCCTTCCTCGACGCGCTGAAGAGCAGCCGCTGCCTTTCTCGTGCAGAGAAATCCAGTCCCGGCGCTTCCGGTTTACCCTCGCGGGTGACTGGGATATCGAGAGAGACCCCTGAAGGAGATACCAATCCTCCATCATTCTATTCAGAGGTATGGTGTTGACTAAACCCTTAGACGAGAATTCTTGAAACAAACCTTGGCAAAACCAACTTAACTTAAAGCTACTTACTTACTCCCCTTTCACGTGTTAGGCTTAGGTCAGGCACACTGGGGTAGGCTTAGTTAGAAGCACCAGTTGAGTATGTTAGCCTAATGTATATATGACTGTATATATGTTTTATTACTTTTAAACCATTGTATGGCTAAGAAACCATATCAATGCTTTTACAGTTCTATTTCGCAATACTTATCTTACTGTACGTACTTTTTATAATAACAATTATTGCAATTGTGGCAATACATTTCTCTTGTACGAGAAGAAAGACTGTTCAATAAATGTTAACCCTTTATTGACAAACGCCCGTCTCTCTATTCTCTACATCTCGTGAAAGTAAACTGCACTAGACTGATTGAGTGAAATACATGTCTATTGTTTCACACGACCCTAGAGATTGACTCTTGATCTGAGGAGCAAAGTTGTCATGTTGCACGGTTGTTGGAAAACTGAATCCCTTCTTGTCTGTGCCAAGGAAGCTGATCACTTCCTATGCAGCGAAGAAAGTTTCCAGTGACCTCTGAGCTAGTTGGTAACACAACCCAATTAAGTTTAGCATAGTCAGTGGAGGCCTGGAATATCCGCAGTTCCACGTCGATACTACTGTTTATGTTATTCCAATGCGCAGGGCCTAGTGGGAAACTAGGAACTACACTACAGTGAGGCCTGGGTGCACATCGGAGGGAGTCGATGGGCTGAAGCAGACTAGATACAAAAAAACAACGCCACAATTTGGACAAACACAGTCATATATGCCGAATCTTATTCCATTAATATTTTTTTTTTTCCAATAGCAGGAACGTCTGGAGTATAAACTATACAAATAGTTGTTTTTAAATGCGAGAGGGAAGGTGTGTGAAAGGGCGATGTTATTCAACTCCACATTAAGCTAGTAGCAAACACCAATCATAACATCTTTCTTTTACTATCTTTTATATTTAGAGCTTCAGGGTGCATTATGTCCCGGCACGTTGTGAAAAACACACTGGTGACAGAAAAGTAAGCTCCGAATATTGTTTTCAGTCACTCTCTCACTTCCTCTCTCCTTTGATAAACAAATGACACACAATGTTAACTTCCTTTTTATCTTACAGGTTGTGTTTCATAAATTGGCGTCATCCCCCCCAAACACACCTACAAAGGTCTAGGTTAGTTGATGCGTGGCCATCGTAAGAACATCTGAGAAGCCTGCTTCGACACGTAGTGCACCCTCCGGGCAGTGA
This sequence comes from Lissotriton vulgaris, assembly GCF_964263255.1. Classification (NCBI taxonomy): domain Eukaryota; kingdom Metazoa; phylum Chordata; class Amphibia; order Caudata; family Salamandridae; genus Lissotriton; species Lissotriton vulgaris. The sequence continues at coordinate 30,775 of NW_028243670.1, forward strand.
GAATAGATAGATTACAACAGTCTGAGGGGCTGATCTACAAGCCCCTTGCACCACTTTTGTGTCACTTTTAACATGAGAAAAGTGGCGCAAGGAGCTTGTAAATCTGCCTCTGACTTCCCAAGAAAAATACTCACCTCCAGACTCTGCGAGTCAATGGGGTGCAACAGTCTAGGTACGCAATATTGAGAGCTCACCGCTATGCAGTGGGAGTGCATGGGATAAACTACTTTGGAAGAAAAACAGCACACAGACACCTCCTTACAGTGGAACTTGATGAAATACATTATCCTGAGTGTACAAATAAATAAGGCAAAATGTATGTGTGCAGGTGTATGTAGTATCCTATTGCTAACTCTATATACTATCTTTCAGATCACTAAACTGGAGGGTGCACTATGAACCAGCTTGGACACACAACGGAGGCAAAAGGTGATCTAGGAGTATTTTCTCCAGTATGAACTGCTCCATCTATAACTTTCTCTCTCTCACAGTTTTAATGCCATTTTTTCTCTTTCTTTCTCTCACTCTCTCTCACATCCTTTCTCTTTCTCTTTTAAAGTTATGGACGCTGCTTTCCACTCTGCCGTGTACAACCAAAGCTGAGTTCAAGTTGTGAACTCTGTTGGTCACAGTGTTTACACAAGGTAAGCAGAGCGGCCTAGATATACAATGCCTCCGATTAAATGCATTATAAATAAAAGAGCTTATTTACATGCCCCTTGCGCCACTTTTGCGTCACTTTCTTTCTTTTTTTTGGTGTCACTTTCAACATGGGAAAAGTAACACAAAAGTGACGAAAGAGTATTGTAAATAAGCCCTAAAGAATATTATCTTGCATAATGACTTGATTTCTCACCTAATTCTGTCTCATCTCTGAATCATTTTAAAGACCTGTTGGTCCATAGTGTAAATCTGATGCAGTAGGCATTTCCATACAGACACCTCTTGAACCCGGGCCTATAAGACAGGTGAAATGTATCAGGCACACTGCAGACTGGCAAATTACCAAATGTTGCCAAGTGTTACCTTAACTTGTAATGTTTGACCTCATTTAGTCACATCGATCTAATTTTGAACACTTATTTTCATTTTTGTTTTGCAGATTACCCACCCTACTTCTATTGGAGTCCATATCTACGCAACACCAAAATCTGTTTTTACGAGAGCAGAATTAAAAACGCTGCCTGCTCGGCTTACGAAACCTACTCCGTTCTTAAAGAACTCCTCCACGCCCCCGACCCCCCACTCAAACCTCTCGATCCCAAAGAAGCTGAAAGCAAATGCACCAACCTAGCCACCTTCTTTGACGAGAAGACCCAAAAAATTCTCCTAGCTATACCCCCCCCCCCCGAATCGGCCCACACGGATCGGGATCTCACCATCACCACCACTAATCCCCCCCTTCTGTCTGACAGCCCCCAACCCTCCCTGGACGTCTTTGGCCCAGTAACAACGGAAGAGGTAGGGGCAACTTTGGCCTCAATTAAAAGTGGTTCCCCCCTCGACCCCGCACCCCTCCGCTTCCTGAAAAAAGTGTCGAGCATCATCACCCCCCCCTCACGGCTCTAATTAACTCCTCCCTTTCGGAGGGCACAGTCCCCCCCAGCTGGAAAGCGGCAGCAGTTAAAGGCCTTCTAAAAAAACCCTCCCTAGACCCGCAGGACCTCTCCAACTACAGGCCCATCTCCCTTCTCCCAGGAAACAGCAAGATCGCGGAGAAGTTGGTGAACAAACAACTGTCACTTTTCCTAGAGAGCAATAACCTATTAGGGGTCTCCAAGACAGGGTTCCGTCCAGGTCAGGGCACTGACATCGCCCTCCTGGCAGCAGTGGAGAAGGCCAGAAGCATTCTGGACACGGGAGGATCAGTGGCAGTGATCCTCCTGGACCTCAGTGCGGCCTTCGACACTGTAGACCATCCCACCCTAATCCAACGACTGGGAGAAATTGGATTAAAGGGCATGGCCTTGAAGTGGCTAAAATCCTTCTTATCAGGACGTTCCTTCCAGGTTTGGGAGAACGACAGCCACTCACCTATCATCCCCCTCCGATGTGGAGTACCGCAGGGCTCATCCCTGAGCCCTACGTTATTCAACGTGTACATGGCCCCACTGGAGAAGAGGGTCAGTTCGTTTGGCGTGTCAATTATCAACTACGCCGACGACACCCAGTTGGTTGTAACCCTTTCACACCCCCATCACGCCCCCTCTGATCTTCACAGCTGTCTCTCCGAAGTCCACCGATGGATGAATCTTTCATCGTTAAAGCTGAACGGGTCTAAGACCGAGATACTCTTGATGGGTCACAAGGGGCCCTCCCTGCCACTTCACCTCTGGCCCAGCTGCTTGGGTGACCCTCCTGCACCCAAGGACGAGGTCAAAAGCCTAGGCGTGTGGATCGAGAAGGACATGAGCTTTAAAACTCAGGCAAAAAAGACGGCAGGGACATGCTTTGGTCTACTCAGAGCCTGTAGGAAGATCTTCCCCTTGCTCCCCGAAAACGCAAGGAGGCTCCTCATTCAGGGTCTAATTCTGGCGAGATTGGACTACTGTAACGCCATCTACCTGGGAGCTCCCGAAGCCACCCTTAACACGTTGCAGAAAGTCCAAAACGCCGCCGCCCGCCTACTTACGGGCACACCTGCAAGATCCTCTGCCAAGCCAGCTCTCAAGTCTCTGCACTGGCTCCCAGTCAGAGAAAGGGTCGTCTTCAAGGCCCTCTGCTTGGCCCACAAAACCCTCAACAATAACGCCCCCCCCCTTCTCAAGGAACTCCTAATCCCCTACAAGGCGGAAAGAGATCTCCGGTCCAGCGGAGAAAATCTTATCTCAGTCCCCAGAGTCAAAAAAGCCAAGACCGGTGGCCGTCGCTTCTCGGTCCACACGGCCAAACATTGGAATCACCTACCACGAAGACTGAGGACAGAACCGAATTACCTCCAGTTCAGGAAAACTTTAAAGACTCTCCTTTTCCCTCAAACATAATCTCGTTAGACGGCTGAAACCCCTGGAGAAGCAGGTCAGCGCTGGGATGCTCACTGAGTTACTACGCGCTTTACAAAACCATTAAATAAATAAATAAATAAATAAATATCACATTTTGTGGATTTTTTTTTTTAAAGTTATGTTTCTAGTTATTTATTACATTGTTATATTTAAGTTATGTTTCCAGTTATTTATTATTGTTTTAATAAAAGTTAATAAAAAAAGTATATTCGTCTTCTTTTTCTGAAAACATTTCACTAATTATTAGTGTGTTAATGATAAAGATAGAAAATATTTTAAAATAGAAATTATATTTATAATTTGAACTATAATACTGAGGCTAACTCTTTACCAGAGTCTATAGCTGTGATGAACTGTTCCTATGGAAACATTTTAAAACTCCAGCACAGTAACTGTTTCGATTAGCAACACAGTGTGGTGTACTTCTAACCTCTGTGCTCATTTAAGTGTTCTATGAACTGTTACTATGGTAACAGGCAGAAAGCCGTTTGGGGGTAGGGTTGAAAATACTGTCTGTACAGAAACCGTCATATTTACCCAGGATCCTCTACATTACAGAAAGGAAAGCAAACTAAAACAGAACACTGTGTACCAGATTAACAACCCCCTTGCGTCACTTTTGCGTCACTTTTCCCATCTTAAAAGTGATGCAATAGTAACACAATGAACTTGTAAATTTGCCCCTATGCACATTACGTGCAAAAAAGTACACAACTCATTCAATTCTTTATCGGTCACAATTAGAGAGTGTTGCTTCACGATTCACAATGAACTTCAATAGATACTTCAAGCCTATTTAAATGGATGACGAGACTGTCGACATTACAAAACTTAGTGGCATATATACAAAGACAGAGTTAAAATTGTCGTTGCTGTAATGCCTGCAAACTACAACAAAAACGCAGAAAATGGACTTCCAAATCCTTTGTTATCTTACCGTAAGATTTTCTCAACACTGCTGTTTCCTATACAAGACTGAGATCCACCCCCAGGGCTATAAAATAAATGGTTGTGGGGGGCTCCAAGGCCCCCCTGCAAAATTAGAAGTGTGGGTACCTCAATGACCCCCCCTTAAACCCACGGGAACCACCATCCCTGGGGATTTGTGTATTGTGAGAGGCAGACTGCGTGGCCCTGTGCCTAGACCCCTCAAGGGCCCTGGGGACCGCCACGCCCCAAGGCCGGATCCTGCAGTTTCCCAGGGTGCCTACCCCCGGGACACGGCTGTTTGCTATGAAAAGGCGGGAGTCTTGCAGCTACCGCCCACCCATAGCAAACTTAGTTTGCATTTTGAAAGGCACAGCAGTGAAATCTATGCTCACTTTAAAAATTCAAACCAAATTGCTTTTCAACATGCAAGTTAGCATCTCCCCTTTTGGAAAAGCAATGCCTGCTCCCGAAGGACGCGGGGAGCCGACGGGACCATGGTGGCATTGTGGCCCCCCCCACGGTCCCCAACATTTTTTTATAAGACTCAGGGTATAGGGTCCCCGGAGATATTAGAAATTACTAATAGGGGCTATTTTTTTACTGTAAAATTCAAAGTCACACACCCAGCGCAGCGCTCAGGGCCGCCCCCTGGTGTGCATGCGCTGGATGCACTACTCATAATCTGTAGGGTGCATGACTCCAGCACCTTTGGTGCACAACTTCTACATGTTTGGGAGCCGGCATTGCTTTTCCACATGGGGAGCTACACACAAGCAGCTCCCCATGTGGAAAAGCAAACTGATTTAGATTTTGAAAGAGAGAACAGATTTCCTTGCTATTGGAGGGTGGGATGGACATCCCAGGACACTGCAGGAGCCGGCCTTCCCACAATACATAAAGCCCCAGGAAGTGGTGGTCCCCATGGCTTTGGAGACCTTGCAGCCCCCCCGACCATTTTTTTTTTAGCCCCGGGGGTAACAGGGCCATCGAGTGCTCCAGGAGGGTGACCGCCAGTAGGTAATTATATATATATATATATATTCACTGAAAAAACCATAGGTTATAGACCATATATAGTTAGGGATTAGCATTTAAAAAACCTTATTTTATTTGCACAAAACCATTGAAATTCCATATATAGTTAGTTGCACTAACTATATATCGCGGACCCGCAATCCACTGCTAATGATGTCACATATTACATCATTCATGACATGGTCAGTGACATCACTGATGACATCACTGATGACATCTCAAATGACATCACTGATGACATCACTGATGACATCACTGATGACAACCCCCAGTGACTGTATGTTTCTGTAAAGTTAAAATATGTCTTACATATTGAAGAATGAGTGGATGTATAAGTGTCTGGATGAAGGATTTAGTAGGTGCATGACTGACTGTATGAGAGAATGATTAAATGTGTCTCACTGAGTGTATGGGTTAGTGATTAAAGTGTCTTAATTTGGCAATCATTATTTATGTTGTTCTGTAAACTGCTGCATGTTTAAATCAGTAGCTATATCAGTAACTATATGGGTTATTGAATGGTTGCCCAAGTATTTGTATGGGAGACTGAGTATGTGTGTGGGTGGCTGGGAGGTGTATAACTCTGTGCATAGATGTGTGAGCAGTTGATTCCCTAGGTGTATGGGTTCAAAAGTGCATGTAGAAACAGCTGTATGGACAGTTGACTGTGTGCATGAGTATATTGGTGAGTGAATGGATATCTCAGTGCTACATGTCAAAGTAAGTACATATGTAAAACACACTCCATGTGAGAGTTGACATATATAAATAACTGAACATAAGAGCCAGTGAATGTGTGAGTGGCTGTATGAATCATTGTGAACTTGTATCAAGGATTGTATAAGAGAGTAAATATGTGTTACTATATGTTTGAATAAGTAAGGTGTGTATAACTGTATAGTTGAGGAAATGGAGATGTGATTGATTCTTTGCATGACTGACTAGGTGTGTGAGTAACTCCATGGATGTGTGACAGTCTGTGAGTGCCTGTTTACACTGAGTGTATCTAAGGTTATATTAGAGTCTGAAGATGTATTATCACATAAATGATATCATCAGTGATGTAATCAGTAATGTCAAATGAGATGTCAGTGATGTCATCAGTGATGTCATTTGAGATGTCATCAGTGATGTCATCAGTGATGTCATTTGAGATGTCATCAGTGATGTCATCAGTGATGTCACTGACCATGTCATGAATGATGTAATATGTGACATCATTAGCAGTGGATTGCGGGTCCGCGATATATAGTTAGTGCAACTAACTATATATGGAATTTCAATGGTTTTGTGCAAATAAAATAAGGTTTTTTAAATGCTAATCCCTAACTATATATGGTCTATAACCTATGGTTTTTTCAGTGAATTTTCAAGGTTTTGTAAATGCAAATTCCTAACTATATATGGTCTATAACCTATGGTTTTTTCTGTGAATTTCATTGGTTTTTTAAAAGCTAATATCTATAGCTGTAAAATATATTCTTTATTAAGTGACGTATCACGTAGCCCGTGAGACGCCTCATGATGCATCGCATAACCGTGACGTATCGTCTCTGCAGCGCAAACCAAACCCAAAACGTAAGCGCGCCAGAACACGCTTAAAGATATATATATATTTTTTTAACCTTAATTAGACAAAATCCACACGTGCACATATCACAAACGTTCAAAAAACACAATATGTCGGACTCCCGTTACGCTGCCGGTTAGCTGCCCGGTTAACGTACAAGGAAGCACCTTTACCGCGAAAAATCGCAATTTTTTTTTCTTTTGCCCCGCAGGGAACTTTAATAGCCCCCTCATCAATCCTAGGGGTTCAGGAGGGGTCTGCCTTACCCCTTTCATTCATTTACACCTTTTTTTTTCCACCTCTTGTCTCTCGATCCTACCGAGAGACAAGATGGCGGCCGCTCTGGACTGTTTACAATGTTGACAGCCAATCAGCTACTCCTCAGGATTTTTTTTTTTTGGGCCCCGCGTGGTTTTATAATATCCCCCTCATCAATCCTATGGGGTCAGAAGGGGTCTACCTTGCCCTCTTTCCTTCATTTCCCCCTTTGTTTTGGTCTCCTCTTGTCTCTTGATCCTACCGAGAGACAAGATGGCGGCCGCTCCGGACTGTTTACAATGTTGACAGCCAATCAGCTACTCCTCAGACTCCCGTTACACTGCCGGTTAGCTTCCCGGTTAGCTGCCCAGTTAGCTGCCCGGTTCGCTTACCAAGACGCGTCTCTACGGCGAAAAAATCGGATTTTTTTTTTTTTTTTTTTTGGGCCCGGCGTGGCTCTATAATATCCCCCTCATCAATCCTAGGGGGTCAGGAGGGGTCTACCTTGCCCCCTTTCCTTCATTTCCCCCTTTGTTTTGGCCTCCTCTTGTCTCTCGATCCTACCGAGAGACAAGATGGCGGCCGCACCGGACTGTTTAGAATGTTGACAGACACCGGAGAGCCAATCAGCTTCGCTTTGCAAAGTTCCGATACGCGAAAGGTTCGCTAACCGGATAGCTGCCCGGAGCGCTGTTACAGATATATATCTTGATTTAAACGTTAATTTCTCAAAATCCACTGAAGCACATATATTGAGACCTAGCAAAGGCACATCGGGCTAACAGTCCCTACAATTTTGCCAAGTTTCGTGGAAATCCATTCAGCCGTTCGGGCTAAAAGTGAGTCCAACCGCCCTATGGAAATTAACATGGGAAAAACGCGTTTTGGGACCCCCCTTTTTTCTCGGCCCCCCCTTGACGAACCCCCCCCAAATTTTCAGGAGCTGCTCAGAAACAAAATGTGCCATTTTCCTGAAAATTTCAGCCGATTCCGTCCACAAACGCCAAAGTTATTAGACATAGAATTTTCAAAAGTCCCATAGGAAAAAAATCCTAACTATATATACCTACTGGCTATCGCCAGTAGGTAATATATATATATATATATATATATATATATATATTTTTTTTTTATAGCGGAACGCGTCTGTCTGGGGTGAGGGGGTTTGTAATAAAGCATTTCTACACATCGGATTACCTGTGTGCTTGCCGTTTTTCTGACGACACAAAGTTGGAGCTTGTTGAAATATATATATTACCTACTGGCGGTCGCCAGTAGGTACTTATAGTTAGGATTATTTTCAATAGGGAAATCGCAACATTTTATTGGGAATAACTTTGGTGCCGGTTGAGGAATCTTTCTGCAAAATTTCATCTAATTTGCCTCACGGCGCTCCGGTCCTTGCCTGGAAGTTTGGGGGGTATTCGTCAAGCGGGGGCCGAGAAAAAAGGGTGGTCCCAAAACGTGTTTTCCCCATGTTTCGATTTGCGCGGGGGGAGCGCCCGGTACGCGCACCGGGGAGCGAACTGGGGAGCGTACCATGGGGGAAAAAGAATGACAGAGTTTTTTTAAAATGTAGCCTTTTTTATAAATTTGAGGTAGTTCTGAAAAGAACTGTTTTTTTTCTTCTTTTTGTTTTATATTTGTAAATGTTTTTTTGAACATTTTGTACTTTTTTTGGCTTTTATTAACTATTTTATATTTTTTTTGTTATTTTTCCGGAGAGAAACAAAAAACAAGGAATTGAAAACGGCTCAACTGGAGCAAAAAAAAAACAGGAAAAAATTATGGATTTTTGGGGCATTTGTGATTGTCACCAGCACGGTTGATGAGCTTTATGCTTTGCTCACCAAAGGTGATGGTTTTCCCACAAAAAATACAAGTGATCTTGCATTTCCCAAACTGGGGTTGAATGTTTGGGACCATCTCTCTTGTCTCTGGTCCCGATGGAGTGGGTTGCTTTCTTTTTGAGGTGCTGGGTGAAGATTGGGGAGGGTTACTGGCCAGTTCTCTCACCTCTGCCGCAGCATAGTTGTTGGGATGCTTGCGCTGCATGTGGCGAATCATGGTGTTATTGCCAAATGAGTATTTTTTGTTAGGGTTCCCCCTTGAAAGTTCCATGTTACAGATTAGGCAAGTCACCTTTGGCGCATTAACCTTTTTTAGGCCACTTGGGATGGAAAAAAACTCCCATACAATGTGTGGCTTTGGCCTATATGGGGTATTGTCTTCTGGCAGGAATGTCCTCCTCCCCGCCTCTTCCTCCTCCTCCTCCTCCTCCTCCTCCTCTTCCTCTTCTTCATCTCCACCAGTGTGGTGTTGTAGTGGTCCTCTTGGTGGTGGTGGTGATGGTGGTGGCTGAGATGCTCCTGCTGCTGCTACTACTGAAGCCATTTTCAGTCCAAAAAAGTACAGAGAGGTCTTTCAACAGGTCTTCTTCACTCAAAGTACAAAGTGAGAATGAAGAAAAAAGGTGGGGGCTTTTGATTAGGAAAAAAAACCTGTCCTGAACCAATGAAAAGTGTTAATTTCAGGTCACATGACCAGGGCTTTCATCATTTGGAAACCAAAACTGTCCTGCACCAATAAAAAGTGTTATTTTTAGTTCACATGACCCGACGCGATTACGCTACGCGCCCCGGGGCGCGCCCAGGGGCGCATCGCGTAAGCGCATCGGATGCTTACGTTGCACGATCGTATGTACTCGAGTGCTTCTGGGTGCACTTACGCCGTGCGTATTACGTGGACGCGGCTACTCGATACGTCACGATGATGTTTTCGTTCGCGGAAAAAGCGCTAACGGGACGCTCACCCGTATGCGCCCTGGGGTGCGCCGCAAGACTGCGCTTTCCGGTGCGCTCACCGGGACGCGCACCGGGAGCGCTCCAGGGCAAGAAAAAAAAAAAAAAACATGAACAATATACATAACAAAATAGTATTACATAAATATACATTATAGGATTCATTATAAAAATTATTACATTTCATAGATATAGAAATTTGCTATTAAAAAACCTATGAAATTCACTGAAAAAACCAAAGGTTTCACACCAGTTATAGTTAGGAATTAGCATTTAAAAAACCTTTGAAATTCACTGAAAAAACCATAGGTTTCACACCAGTTATAGTTAGGAATTAGCATTTAAAATACCTACTAAATTCACTGAAAAAACCATAGGTTTCACACCAGTTATAGTTAGCTGAAAATTTTACTGACATAAAACCATTGAAATTCCCACGTTATAGTTAGTTGGACTCACTATAACTTGCGCACCTGCAATGCACTGCTGGATGACGTCACATATTACATCACTCATGACATGGTCAGTGACATCACTGTGAATGTCAGGGGTTTGATACAGGTAAAGAGTGTCCATAGCAGCGCATTAGTTATGTACCACAGCTTGAGTATCTTGAGGAACTTGGTTTTCCCTGAACAGTTGTAGACAATTTAAATACCATTGCAGCATAGGTTACCCTTTTATCAGTGGTTCATAGTGCACATGAACTCGGCTACCATTGAAGTGTATGGTATTGGGTCAATGTTACAAATAACACAACTTTGCTTTAACAATGGAGCCTGGTACTTTCTTCCTGGGGAGCCACAAGCCTACAAGTCCCAGAAACGCTGCACGGATCCAACATCATTTTGCACCCAGAGGCACGCTTAACAACCGCAGGTCTCCTGTAGCATGGGGAGCCTGCTAGCCCGGCACTTTCTTCTTGGTGTGTCACAAGCCTACAAGTCCCAGTAACACTGCACAGGACCAACATCACTTTGGCGCAGGAGGCGCTCTTTACCACTGCGGGTCTCCTGCAGTGAGGGACATGTGTTGGTGCCCCCAGACTAAGAGCGGGAACTTCAATTCCCGTCAGAGCCCGGAGGAATCTGGGCTGGGCCATTTCTCGAACTCCTGTCACTTGGGGATATTTTTAACAAGGACTTTGAACCGTCTCAAGCAACTTCTGGGGAAGTGGACACCAAAAGATGGGTAGGCACAAATCTAGAATGCATATAACTTGAGGCGAAATAGTTAACACTCTTGAGTCTTTCCTGGTCAGGGTCACAAATGTGTTATCCCAGGAAATTGAGCTTACAGAGTGCTGTCTCTCCTTGGAGGAAGGGAGAAGAAATTGCTCACTGTTACAACCCACTTTACCCCCTCAGACTCCATTGAGTGAGGACGCTGAACTTAGTGCTACCCCAAAATGGTCCTTGACTGTGCCTTTGACTGTTCTGCCCCAAACGGACTCCCCTGTGTCTTATGAGTCCGTGATTGTCCCAGAGGTTAAGAGGAAGCGTAATGCAGGGAAAGAGCAAACCAAATAAACAAGGGAGACAAGAGCAAGAAAAAATGTCCAAGATCCTTTTGCCCGACAGCACTGCCTGCAGAAAGTGACTTTGCGATTGGGATATGTGTGGTTATGATATTAAAATTACAACAGAAGGTTCACTCCCTATTTGAGCCCCTAAACTTTAGATTGGGGAAGATTGGGGAGAAAATAGAACTCCCCATTAATGGGTGTTCTTCAAGCACATGTGGATATCCTACGTGTCTGTTTCACCCTCCTGTGGCAGAATGAGCCCCTGGATTTCTGGGGGATCCAGCAGGGGGTCCAGCTGGGAAGAACAAAAACTTAAGGCAAGTAAACAAGGTTAACCCCCAGATACTACAATATAACCCACAGTCCCTCAGCATCCCCCCACCCCCACGGTTCCCACTGCTGACAAGCACAACCCACACTATCCAGGGGCAAAATTTAACTTCCACCTGGGTCATACAAGCCAACTCACAAACAACGGGAGAAAGAGAAGGGCTGGAGGCAATCTCAACCTTAGAGTTTCTGCCTGTAGGAATAAGTCAGTTACACACATTAGACCTCCCCCCAGCAGTGCTTCCCTATGTTTGAGTCTTGTCTAATGTACTCCTGTTAAGTACAGGCCAAAGGAAATCTACAGACCAGTTATTAAATAAAGCCTTATACTTGTTCAACACTTATCCTAAACGTTTGGATAAGCATATTGTAATTGCCAGGAGGGTTATATGGGTGGGCCCTTCTGCCAAAGACACCAATTGTGTCTGCATCATTGTTAACTTTAATAACCAGTATGCTGTAAGAAGTCTGTTAAGAGCTTCCACAAATGCCACTTTGCTCTCTACACAGATTTCAGTTTTTCCTCTGGTGAACTTTTACAGAGCTACATCACGTCTGCCCCCCCACAGTCAGAGACCTCTAAAAGATCCTTCATTCCCCCTCTTGCTGTCATCACTGGATCCCCAGCACCTATACACTTAGGACGAGGCTTGAGTTATCAAATCAATTCACCCCCCTCTATGACCACAAGGCCTACAACAAGGGGGTTGCAAAATGTGCCATAACCGCCATTAGTGAGCCCCCATACCAGCCTCACAGATACCCAGGGACTGGACCAAACCATCAGGGGGGGCAGCATCTGACAATTTACTTAGTAGTAAGGCCCAAACAACCAACTCAGGAGCACTGTCCCCAGTAAATCGCATGTGTCAACAAAAGAGGGCGTATACTTGACCACATGGAATGTGGCAGGTCTTGCAACAGAGATGGCTAATGCAGAGTGGTTAGCACTATGGCAGTATCGAAATATTATATGTGTTTAGAAGACATGAGCCTTGGACCCAATAGTAATAAATGGCTATCAAATTTACCAAACCTATGCGGTCCCCTCCCTGACCTAAAGTCCTAAATGGGTCTAAGTAACCATAAACTCGAATACATTACCCATTAAGGTTGTTAAATTCGAAAATTCCTCCTGTATTTCCATCTCTTATCCTTTGAAGGAGGACGCCCCCAGTATTGGATACTAATAAATTATTATAACAACAATTTTGTTGGCAGTATGTTGGCGATTATAGATTTACTAAAAAAAGGACTGGAAAATTTCACAAGGTCTTGTGCAAAGAACGTAACTTTATATGGCTAGTTGACTTTAATTCCCATCCATGGCCCAACTCATTGGGAAGGGTTTGTGGCATGGTCGACATGGAGGGAGAACCAATAGTACACTTCAAGCACCATGATTATGAGAATGCTCTAAATAGGTTCCTAGCATCCTAGAGCTTGGAAGTGTACAACAAAGTAGACATAGGAAGATTTGAAAAAAACCTTCTTTCGGAGTGATTCCAATTCGACAATAGATAATATAGTTGCACCTACAAATTGTCGGGTATTCATTTGTCATACGACACTACATTTCCAAATTTTAGCAATCATGAAGCACTATTCCTCGAGCTTCTTGGCGGCGGAATCCTCCCCTGTTAAACTGAGTAAGTTCCAAAACCAATCCTGGGCAGGCTAAATGCATATTAGCTTAAATGGTACAACATAGATAACAATTCAGAAGATTGTAACCAATAAGCTGAATCTGGTCATAAACTGTTTAGACCCAGACACTGCACCAGATATTCTAATAATAAAATGTACAGAAATACTTCAGGAGATCAGCCGATGCGGGCCCCCAGGGGTTTGGGGGGAACTGCCCTTTGGGGGTACCTTTGGTACCCTCAACATTGGTATGAACAAGGTTGCAGGCACTGAGCAGTGCCTGTCATGTTGTGCATGCAATGGCACGATGGCCATTCACAGCATAGTGACAGGCGGTGCAGTGAGCACCGCCAGCCACAATGTCGTGGATGCGGGTTGCCACCGCCATGTTGGCGGTAGCATCCTAATTGACGGTGCATGACCACCGCACCACTGGCGGCCGGTCTCGGCACCGCTAGGGTGGCTGGCGGACAGGAGTCTGCCCTACATCCTAATGGGGCCCTAAGAGTGTATTCGGGGAAGGGTGTTAAAGAGACAGAACATATTTTTAAAAGTTGAGTAGTAATGACACAATGTAAGTAACAACAAGTTTTAATTTCCAACTCAGGACTATGTTATTAACTGTTGTGTAGTATTTTAATTTCAGAAGAATGAAGCTTAATATAGGTTTGAACTCCCATTTTTTTCGCTATTATTCCATGAAGAGTCGTGGAAACATTGCAAAATTGCTCTAGCACACACCTCATTTTGAAAGAGAATATTTTAAATGTCTAAGAATAGATACATCTGTTATTTGCATTCTGCTAATTGTAGTACTTTTAGTAACATTATTTAACAGGAATAGTGTAATGAGAAATAAAAGATGGGAGCCTGTTGCCCGCCTGTATATGAATTAGAAAGAAGTAATACTTGTATGTATTGTGAAATGTTTGTCAATGTGGGGGCAGATTTACAAGCCCCATGTGCCACATTTATGCCACTGTTGTGTCACTTCTGTGACTCAGCAGCTGTGTTAACCATGCGCCATATTGCGCCTTATTTACAATGTGACGCATCTAGGGAGATGCGTCACGTTGTTAAGCCCTGCGCCACATGAAACCTGGGTACGGTTTCATGTGGGCGTTCCAGCGCAGGGTGGGCGTTCCGTCGCAGGGTCCCCTCGTAAAAGTCACGCATTGAAATGTACAAGATTTCACTGAGTCACTTTTACATCCATGCTGTGTCAACACCCTGCGCCTGCTTGAAGCAGGAGTATGGAGTGACATAGCATGTTAAGCATAGGGCGCCCCTGAACATTGCTGGAGCCGTGTCGTGCTTGCGACACGACTCCAGCAATGCGCAGCAATGCGCTGCCCTTACACCACAGGATGAGGCACGCATCGCCCTATCCTTGCGCCACGGTGCAACTCATTGTAAATGCGATGCGTTTGTGGTGGCGCAGGGAGGGAATTGCATGTTGCATCTGTTCTGGCACATCCCGGCTGATTTGCAGAGATGCAAGAGAACTCTTAAATCTGCCCTGTGGTATTTAACTTATATGACTGCTTTGCATATGCTTAGATAGTGAGATATGGTTTTTGTGCTTGCACATAGCTGGATGTACGGTGGAACTTTTGAGTTTACTTACAGATGCATTTGTATTTGTATTTGTATTTAATTTATTTATATAGCGCTAACAATCATCCTGGATAGGATATCACGGCGCAAGGAGGTATATATTTTGGGAAAGATGGCTTGAAGGTGCACCTCTATTAAGAAATCGCTAATATGTTTACATGATGATCTATAATTAGTAAGGCTGATGAAAATGTCATGTATATGGTGAGGGTAGTGTTTTTCTTCAAACATGGTTTTATTAAAATTGAGAATAATTAACACTGTAGAATGCCTCAAGAGTTCTTGTTCTTGCTTCATTTTGATTGTAACTTTTGTTTGAGATATGCTGAATATATGTCTTAGCAGAAGTAGTATTTGAGAAGTGATGAAGGTATGCCATTCTCAAAATAGTTTTGAGCTTTACATTTTTTTTTAAAGGCTGTTTTCTGTTTTAGAAAATTATTGATGCAGGTGCACGCTCAGTAACAAAGCAGTGTATCATTCTACAGAGCCATGTATACAATTATCGTATTGAATCAAAATATCGAGTTGGGAATGCAGACTTGCAGTAATATCGAGTTTTAAACACAAAAATATCGAAAGCAAGAATATCGTGGTCAAGAATATCAACTTTAAGGTAAGAAATCTCAATTTTAAAAATATAGAAGTCATTAATATTGTTTAAAAAAATCTAGTTGTTTCAAATATCGATTTTTTAATCAGTGTTATGTATTTTAGTATGTATTTTAAATGTTAAATGTTACATTTTTAGTAGTTATTATTTTATTTTAATAAAAGTTTGCATTTTTTAGTTCCGTAGCAGGTTGTGGGTTTATAGGGGAATAGGCTGGGAAGTAATTTAATTATAATACATTAATGAATATTATGTCTTTATTAATATTCAATGTTTTCTGGGTAAATTTTAGGTGCAGGTTGTGGGGTTTATAGGGGTAAAGGATGTGAAGTAATTTATTTTTAATTAACTAATTAGTTGTAAATTATTATTAATTAATTAATTTACAATTTAATATGGAAATTGTGTAATTAATTTTAGTTGATGGTTGTAGGGTGCTTAGGGGTAAGGTGTGGGAAGTAATTAATTTTTAATTAATTATTAATTAGCTGATTACTAAAATTAATTAATTAATTGTTAATTAATTAGGTAATTGTTTATTTTTGTGTGTTGGTTTTGGGTTCATAGGGGTGAAGGGTGGGAAGTAAATACATTTTACTTTATAATTAATTGTTAAATAATAGTAGTTATTTAATTGAAAATCTTGTTTAACTGTGTAATTCATTTTTTTACAGTTTAATTTTAGGTGTGGTTTTTGAGGAATATAGCTGTAAAGGTTGGGAAGGTAATTACATTTTATGTGTTTTTTTTATGAATAATATTTGTTTAATTGATACTTATGTTAATTATACAAATACTTGTTTTTTATTGTCAATGTGGGTTGTGAGTTGTGTGGTGTTATAGGGTAGGATATACATAGACTAAATGTATGTGATAATGTTTTTTTAATAAATAATTTCTAAATAAAAATATGTATTTTCTTGAAATTTTCATTTTTTTATTTGTAGGTGTTTGTGATATGTATTTAACTTTATAATGTGCTTTTTTTAAATGTTAATATTAAATATATTTGTATTTTAATCTTTCATATATATATATATATATATATATATATATATATATATATATATATATATATATATATATATATATTCACCGAAAAAAACATAGGTTTCAGGCCTTATATAGTTAGGAATTAGCATTTAAAAAACCTTGCAAATTCACTGAAAAAACCATAGGTTTCAGGCCTTATATAGTTAGGAATTAGCATTTAAAAAACCTTGCAAATTCACTGAAAAAACCATAGGTTTCAGGGCTTATATAGTTTGGAATTAGCTTTTAAAAAACCTTTGAAATTCACTCAAAAACTATAAGTTTTAGGGGTGTTATAGTTAGCTGGACATTTCACTCATACAAAACCATTGAAATTGCTCCTATATAGTTAGTTGTACTCACTATATTACGCGCACCCACAATCCACTGCTGATGATGTCACATATTACATCATTCATGACATGATCAGTGACATCACTGATGACATCTCAAATGATATCAATGATGACATCACTGATGACATCATCCACGAGACAATCACATACACCTTTTCATACACTAGTAAAATCTTTCATCACTCTTGTAAAATACAGAGTATCATATTTGAATCCATTGACACAGCAATACAAGTATTTGAAAACCCACTCATTGATTCCTGGATGTATACACACATCAAATCACTTACCTGTAGATTCAGTGAATTTGCAGGGTTTTTTAAATGCTAATTCCTAACTATATAAGGCCTGAAACCTATGGCTTTTTCAGTGAATTCGCAAGGTTTTTTAAATGCTACTTCTATTAGCGGATAACGTTTAAATATGTTAATATCCTTGTGGGACCACCTGAGCAGCCCTAGGGGGTCAGGTTGTTTCTACCCTGCCCCCTTTTTGCATTCTACACGTTTGTTTTTCTGCTTCTTTTGTGCCTCGGTCTACCTAGCACAAGATGAATGCTAACACTTCCTGGTTAGAAGTTTTGACAGCCAATGAGCATGCTGCTTTGCTGCGAAAGGCATGCTGATTGGCTGCCACTGTCTGTCAACACTCCAAACCAGGAAGTGTTAGCAGCCATCTTGTGCCTCGGTAGAACCAAGGCACAAGAAAGCAGTGAAACAAAGGTGCAAAACACGCAAAGGGGGCAGGGTAGAAGCACCCTGACCCCCTAGGCCTGCTCAGGTGGTCCCACAAGGACCCCCCAGGCCCAAAAAGATATACATTTTTTTGTTTTCCCTGTGGTACGCTCACGGTACGCCTACATGGCATTGCACCCAGCGCGTACTCCGCGAAATTTAAAAAAGAATAATATTAGCTTTTTTGACCTTCGGGGTCCTCCTAGGCCCCCCCTGATAAAACCTAGGGGGTGAGGGGGTGTCTACCCTGCCCCCTTTTATAGTTTTCTCCTTTTGTTTTTCACCTCTTTTGTCTCGGTTCTACCGAGGCACAAGATGGCGGACTCTCCGGACCGTTTGGAATGTTCACAGACACCTGAGAGCCAATCAGCTTTCCGCTTGCGCACTTCTGTGTCGCGCCGAGTGCGCTCCCCGGTACGCGTACCTGTAAGCGCTCGAAGCACGCATATAGATATATATGTGTTTTTGAAGATAATTTTCGTAAAAACCACTGGAGCAATTTTCACCAAATATAGAAAAGGCACTTAAATGTAAATGTAAATGTGATGGGCATTTATAGAGCGCTGCTACCACTCCAAGGAGTATCTTGGCGCTTACACAACCCAGGTGGAAGGGTTGGATAGGGAAAGAAGTCCAGTTTCTTAAACACAGCCACTACACTAAGGTTCTACACATTGAGTCAGACATGGAGAAAATCCAAGTTTTCAGTGCCTTCCTAAAAGGGGCCTCTTGGGAGAAAGAACGCAAGGGAAGGGGGAGTTTATTCCAGGCCTTGGTTCCCAGTACAAAGATGGATTTGCCACCCTTTGTAGCCAGTTTAAAACGGGGAATGGTAAGTAAATTCTGACTAGCAGATCTTAGGCAGCGTGCTGGGTAGTATCTTTTGAACCTACTTCGTAAATAGGTCGGGCCACGTTGATGGAAGGCTCTAAAAGTAATCAAGAGAAGTTTAAACAAAATTCTCTTTCCTATTGGCAGCCAGTGCAAGGTATTTAGAGCTGCAGAGGCAGATGATCTACGGGGCAGACGCAGTACGAGGCGGGCAGCCGCGTTTTGGATCATCTGCAATTTGTGGAGCACGATTTTGTTTGCTCCAGCATAGAGTCCATTGCAGTAATCTAGCCTAGAATTTATTAAGGCCACTGCGACTGTTTTCCTCGCCGAAAGGGGAAGGAGGTCAAAAAATTTCCTAAGTGCTTTGATAATTTGAAAGCACATACCTGCCACTGCTACAGCCTGAGGTTTGAAGGATAGGCAGTTGTCAAACTTTATGCCTAGGTTACGGGCGGATGCAATTGTGTTAGGTGGAGCTTCTGCATCCGATGGCCAGCATGCTGAGGGGGAAAAAAGATTATTGATCCCTATGGGTAAAATTTCCGTTTTTCCGGCGTTGCACTTTAGATGGTTGTTATTCATCCACTTAAATGTCGCTGCAAGACAGTTCCTAAGGTCTTACTCGGCACCTGGTTGTTCCTTATCCAGCACCAAAATCAGTTGGGTGTCGTCAGCGTATGAAATAGAACTGATCTTGAATGACTCGATCAAGTTCATCAGGGGTGTCATATATAGATTGAAAAGGACAGGGCTCAAGCTAGAGCCCTGTGGCACCCCTGAGCTGACGTTTTTAGCCTCAGACTGATATGGGCCAAGCACTGTTATTTGGCGTCTGTTTGTGAGGAAGTTCCTACACCAGGTCAACACCTGTCCTCCCACACCTGCGGCAGCCAACCGGTCCAGTAAGATGTTGTGGGACACGGTATCGAAGACTGCCGACAGGTCAAGAAGGATAAGGACAGCCTGTTTTCCCCGATCCATTGCTGCTCTTAAGGTTTCAGCAGAATATAATAAAGCTGATTCGGTAGAATGTTCTGACCGAAAGCCAGACTGATTCGGATGGAGAACGTTATTCTTCTCTAAAAGGTTTGTCAGTTGACTATTGACAAACTTTTCAGTCAGCTTAGATAAGATGGGTAGCAAAGAGATCGGGTGCAGGTTGGACAAGGTAGTAGGATCGGCCAGGGCCTTTTTTTGGAGTGGCTTGACAGCTGCAAGTTTCCAGTCCTCTGGGATACTTGCTGTTGCTAGAGAAGAATTGATGATACTGTTAATCATAGGATTAACTGTCTCTATTAGATGGTGCAACACCGGAGGAGGACAGGGGTCAAAAGGGGAACCTGATTTACTGGCTAAAATAGCTTTGGCAGTTTCCTCCAGGGGAACTGGGCCAAACTCATCAAAGCGGAGGGGGGAAGTCATCTTCGCTATCTGTTCACCATCCGTTGTGATGGTAGTATCTGATGGGAAGGTATTAGTGATCGTTAGGATTTTATTATCAAAATAATCAGATATCATGTTACAGAGATCTTGTGATGGAGGGATCTCTTGCGATAGAGCTGAGGGCTTGATAAAATCCTTAACAATCCTAAAGATAGCTTTTTGTTCTTGGCCTGCAGAAGAAATGGCCTGTAGGTAATGGGCTTTTTTTGCTAATTTTAATCCTACGTGATACTTCCGTCTAGCTGCTATATAGGTGTTACGTGCGGCTGTGTCGTAATTACGACGCCACCTCCGTTCTAGAGTTTTCACTTCGCCTAGCTCAGCCTTAAGGGCTGATGAAAACCACGGGGCATTTTTTTTCTTATTCCTAGGTTTCATGTTCTCATTATTAGCTGGTATGAGCATCTTGCCCGCTCCAGCAATCCAGTCACAGACGCTTTGATAGTCTGGACAAGTACAATCGGCGAAAGTTGGTAATTCATTTTTAAGATTTTCAACAATATCGGCTCTTCTGGCTAGTGTCTTCCAATTCGGAGTGGGTTTTATATAGGGGTTATCTGTACCTTTTAAGGAGTTAGAAAAGGATTTCCGGGTTTCAGCTATCAGGAAAGGAATTAAAAAATGATCAGTCCACACCTGAGGGCTTGGAGGTTTAACTATCAGGCTGGAAAAATTAGAGCAGATACCATCTAATAGATGTCCTGCTTGATGTGTTGGTTCGCGATTCAACAAAGTGAGTCCCAACACTTCAATTGTGTCTAGGAAGCAACTGACTCCAGGATCAGTTGGGGCCTCGAGATGTAGGTTGAGGTCCCCCAACACCGTGAAATTAGAGAACCTGAGAGTTAAATCACTCAACACGTCGCCAACAGAGTCTAGAAATGTGGAGGGTGGGCCTGGGGGGCGATATATAAGGACTCCAGAAAATACAAGAGAGTCATGAATTGCTAGAGAGAAAGCTAATGCTTCTGACTCTTTTAGCTCTGTCAATGCTTCAATAGTGCATTTGAGACTATTCCGATAGATAATTGCAAGACCCCCTCCTCGTTGTTCCTGCCTATCCAACCGTAGGATATGATAGTCATGTGGTAGGGCTATGGCAAGGGCAGGATTAGACCATGGCTTCAGCCATGTTTCCGTGATGAAAAGACAATCCAGATGGGATTCAGTGATAAGATCAAAGATGTTCTGAGCGTTTTTTACTAAGGAGCGGGCGTTAATTAGCCCACCTCGAAGCAGAATAGAATCGCTGGATGTCCCTGACGGCAAGTCAGAATTTAAAGTTACTCGACAGTGAGCACAACAAGCCGGGCCATACCAGGTGTGGTATGCTTACCAGTCCCTACAATTTTGCCAAGTTTGGTGTAATTCCGTTCAGCCGTGCGGGCTGTAGTCGTGTCTAATCGTCCTATGGAAATTAACATGGGGAAAACAAGTTTTGGAACCCCCCTTTTTTCTCGGCCCCCGCATGACGAATCCCCCCAAAACTTCCAGGGAAGGAGCGGAGCGGAGCTGGCCTAAATTTTGGAAAATTACCCGCAAATTCCTCAACTGGCGCCAAAGTTATTCCCAATAGAATGTTGCGGATTTCCTATGGTAGCTAGGTACTAACTATATATACCTACTGGCTATAGGTAATATATATATATTCACCAAACTTCCCCTGCAGAGAAGAAATGAGTCGCACATCACAACGAGGCTTGCATCCATTTCACTTTTATTCCGTTAGCAATCCGACATGTTTCGTTCTATCTCAGAACTTTTTCAAAGGTTGTGCTTCACGGATGTAGGTCACCACTGCTGCTGATCTTTAACCTGACTCAGGTGTCTTGATTTATTATGTCGTCCTCGATGGAACGCCCGCAATGAGCTGCTGTGCATTCTGGTGCTTGTGGTTTTTTTGTCTTTCTTGTTGCTGTGATTCTGAGATGCAAAGTTCGTTGAGCCACTTGCAATTACCTACTTTTGAGGTTTGCTGTGATCCATGCCAAAGCCAGTCTTTGGCGGCGCTTGTCCACCCTGAGTCGCTTTTCGCGGTATACAAAGACGGTTCCTGGCGGGCAACAGTTGCGCGCTTGCTGGAAGTGCGTCCACACCGTTTAATATTTCACCAAACTTCCCCTGCAGAGAAGAAATGAGTCGCATATATTTATATATCCAATTGGGATGGCCGCTCGCTGCCCAAGCAACCAAAGGACACAGGTGGGATGATGTGAAAATATCGGTGTACTTAATTTAATCAAACAGGCATAATGCATTTCGACATCGCAGTCTTCGTCAGATGCCATGTAAACGGAAATGGGTTTCTCCCCTTTTTTAAAACTCTCTGGCTCCTCCTTGATTAGAGTACAGCTGTCCCCAATTACGAACACCAATTTTCATTTGTAGTCTGCTATATATATATATATATATAAATAGATATATATATATTACCGCAACATTAGTGCATTTAAGTTTATCTAAGTTGTATGTTACACACACATGTCCTTTGGGCATGTGTGTGCGCAACACCAGTGTACATTACCATTTCAGGGGTGCTACAGGGTGTTCTTTGGACAGCATGGCACCCTTGAAATCACTTCCTTATTTGCGAATCGTTTTTGGCTAATTGCAAATAAGGAATGACTCCCCATTCATTCCTATGAGCATTTAGGCCCATAGGAATGAATGGGGAGTCATTCCTTATTTGCGATTAGCAATTAGCGATTCGCAAATTAGGAAGCTGTAGAAATCACAGAAAATATTGCGAATTCTACATGAATCCCGTTTTGCGAGTCTTTAATAGCGATTCCTTAAAAATCGCTATTAAGGACTCGCAAAACATGACAATGATGAATCTGGGGGCATGTTATCAAGTGTGATACCTAGGTTTCACTCACTCATAGCTCAGAAGAAAGCATATATACAGGAAAACAGTCAGTTTGATACTGAGAGAAGGCGAGAACCAAGTAGTCAGAGATATAGTGACAATTGTTAGTATCTAAAAGCAAGGAAGGTACTATCACAGTCAGTTAGGCAGTATTCAGGCACTCATGCAATCACCCCGCCACTACTAAGGCAGTCCTCAAATCAGTGATTCACTATCCATGGAGTTATTCAATTACCCAAACTCTACACATTTACTCTTGCAATAAGGCAGGCAGTAATTATGTAGTCATTGAACTATGCAGGCACTTCCCATACATTCATCTAATCACCTAGGTTCTAGCTATTGACTTATGCAGTACATCAGTAGAGCCTGAGTGTTTCATCAGTCCACGAGTGTACCTCAGTATTTCAATGACTACATGGGTTGTAACTGGGTTTTTAGATGGCTGCATAGGTTCTGCTCAAATGTTATAATTGCATAGTTACAGCCTTGTAAATTTAGTAGAAGAAGGAGAGATGCAGTCAAACAGAAAGAATGAGTTGAGAGAGTAGGTGATAAGGCCTTTGCTTTGAAGAGGACATTTTTCATTTTGATTCTAAATAGAATGAAGACTTTTGAAAAAATAGTGTTGTGCATGAAGAGACAAAACCGGAAGAAAAGATTATTGAATAGAAATAATACAGTTTTCAGTGGGGAATGGATACATACTTCTTGATCAGAGCCTTTCTTGAATGAAAACAGCTATCTCCAGGATAACAGATTAGTTCATGCTATTGATTAAAGCGGACAGTGTTATAAAATTAAGAATGGTAGTGCTATAGCAAAAGAGGTGATGGTATCTAGAAATGTAGAAGAAGTTATTGCAGAAGAGGTACAAGGAAGATGTAGTCAAGGAACTGTATACACATGGAATTGTAATAGTGTTTCTAGCGTTTAACAGCAATCTATTGATATATTAAGAACATCCATACCTATCTTTCCAAGGCAACGTTTAAAACAAAAAATAAGTGATACCACCCAACAATGCAAACTTTAAGTAGGAGGCTGTATTATCGGAGATCTCCTTCTTTATGTTTAGAGAAGTGAATAGAGCACTTTGCGTGGTAAGGTGGCAGACAAAGAAAGCATTTATGGTGATGTGCAGTTTCATTTCTTTGCTCCTGAGCAGTGTTCTAGGGAAAATGAAGAGTTGTTAAGAGGAGGAGTTGCAGAACAAGACACATATATTATAATTGACAGTTTTAAAGAAGAGATTAGAAAATGTAACACTGTGTTGTCTAAAAAACCAGGGTATGTTTGTATATGTTTTCGATGCACATACTAAAAGATTTAAATACATACTATTGAGTTATATTTAAAAAGTGAAAAACAAATCATGATATCTGGCAAACCTTTACTGTGTACTGAGGAACTGTTTGATTTTTCTATATGGCAAGTTATATGTAAGTAGTGTTACAGTAAGTTAGAAGATAATAAAATTGACACATAGATATTAGATATCCATTTTGTAAGAAAATAAAATGCCTGCTAATGTAGAAAAACTATGGTCCACAAATGATAAAAATCGACATTTAATATTCATTGCAGCATTGCAAAGGGCCGTCATGGACTGCTCTCCAGCACTCACTACAACTCCACAGTCCATGCAGTATGATTCCATCGGGGAAAACTGTGGAGCCAAATCTTGAAGTTGAGAATGGACTTTTGAATGGACTCTCTGCTTCGGTGTTGTTGTGCCGCTATTGAAGGTGAGGATCCTTCAGCTTTGTGCTGCCTTCCTGCTGCTCACTATGAACTCCTCTTATGAAATATACAAAAAATATAAATGGGGGATAAATTACCATGTATGATTTTTCCCAGCATTGCAAATATCTGTACACAGTGCTCAGCAGCTCTTATAACAACATACAGTCCATGCAATATGTGGGCGTTCTTGAAGACTTTGGAGTCATATCTGTTGTAGTAGTCTATACCTCTAAAAGGACTTTCTGGCCTGGAATTATTGCTGCTGCCACTGATGCAGATGGTCCTCCAGCTTCCTTCAGCTTGCTCAGCAGTTGGAGATATTTTCTATGAGAAGTTTTAAGAAGATTTAACATGAACGTCATCCCACATGAGTCCAAAACAAGTCTCCTGCCAAAATCTACCACCTGCTCACAATAAACTTCTGGAAAAGAAGATTCAGGAAGGAGGAGTGGGTGTGTACTTCCTATTCATTTTACTGAAAGTATATTATTCAATGATATTCCTTACTTTCCCGTTCATGTGAAGTTTTCATATTGTGCATTGCACTAGTTTTTGCAATTTTTTTTAATATCCCATGAGTTTGGGTAACAATGGATAGTTTAATGTGTGATTGGTAGTTATGTTCGATTTGTGAGTTCAGCTGTGGAGTTTTTTTAACTGTTCTTTTTTATAAATGTGTTGTTAAAATAAAGTTAAACAAATATGTTACTAAACAGCTAGACTCCAATTTTGTGTACAAAATGTCTATATATCAGTTTTTCACTTTGTCATTAGTATTCATGACTACTTATGTCATCGCGACCTCCGGTGTTGCTGTGAAGAAGGAACATTTATTTTTTATTTAGTTATTTTGACACATGAATACAAAGGAGAAAGTTATATTAGTGCCCTTGGCCCTCATAGAATCGTACAGGCATTACTTTTGCAATCATCAAGGAAGTTTTTTCTTTATCACTTTGCAAACGTGCCTCCTGGCATAGTACTAGTTGGGGGATGAAGTCTCCTTGGCTACTGAGGGTATTTGGTAGCCATTTATCCCTCTTGTTACCTCCAGTGAGTTACACATTCAGTTTCCTAAGAGTTCTTCAGAGGCCACATCCCCTTTCTGCACCACTCTTCAAACATGTCTCCTGTCATAATACTGGTCAGGGAATAAAGTTGTCTTGGATGCTGAAGGACCTTGGGAACCAAGAAGCCTTCCTGCTACTTTCTATAAGTCCTGCTCAGTGGGATTTTTGAGAGCTAGTCGGAAGGCCCACCTCTTTCCACACCATTCTGAACATACCATTGCTACTTAAAAAAACAAGCAGATTCACTGAAAAAACAAAGGTTACAGGGCTGTTACATTTAGAAAATAGGATTAAAAAACCTTAGATATTCACTGAAAAAAGGTTACAGGGATGTTGTAGTTAGGCTGATATTTCACTCGTAAAATAACAGAGAAATTCAGCAGCTATAGTTAGCTGAGATAACTATAACGGGCAGCTCCGCAAAGCACTGCTTAGTATCTCACATATTACATCACTCATGACATGGTCAGTGACATCACTGAAGACATCAGTGGTGATATCTCAAATGATATCACTAATGATATCATCCAGTGACTGCGAGTGTTTCTAAAAAGTTTATGAGTGTTAAATATATATACACAAAGGTGTATTGATGAATCAGTGGGTGTATGAGTGCCTGTAAGGATGCTTTGGTGGGTGTGTGACTGACTGTTTTAGTGATTGGTTATATGTCTCTCAGGGAATATATGGGTGAGTGACTAATTTGTGTGAATGTCTGCATCAAAATACCAAAAAAGTTAGATGCCACATGTAGTTAGGAACACTCAGCCAATCAGGACACGGCAGGCACACTGCATGATGTGATCACATGCTCATCACACTGGACATCTGGACACCCACACACTGGTCCACACTAACTCTCCTCGAAGTCGAGAACCATCTGTGTCCTCCTTATCTGATGGTTTTTCTGTACTTTGAGACTGTCTTCAGATGCGCCTCTATTGATACTCTCCCAGCCGCTGTGTTTAATTAAACCAACTTACTCATGTTTTGCCAAACATCGCTTGTCTTCGTTTATTTAAGGTAAAATCATATTCGAGCAACACCATTGAGATCTAATTTGATCCAGGGTACTCAGGCATTGATTATCAGAGTTCAGTAGATTTTGGAGAGCCAACCTCTTCCCAGTACACCCATAAGAGGTTTGGCCTCCAGTGGACTGAACTCCGGGAGTGGGTCGGACTGAGATAGATGAATGAGTAGTGCATGTTGTAGTTGAAGATATTTGTAGAATTGTGTAGAGATGAGTGCATAGGTTTTGTGGAGTTCTTGACAGGACCATATGTGTGACCCAAACCATACATCACCCAGCTAAGAGTTGCCAATAAGGTCCCACTTTTCAAAGCCCAGTAGTGCTACCACCGCTTGCAGCCAGGTGCTGTGCCAGTGAGGTGTTGTATCCCAACGAGTGTGGTAGAGTGCATACCTCCAGTTGTGGAAAAGCTCTCCGGTCACCGGGGGAGTGGTGCAGGGAATTGGGGATATGTAAAGCATAGCCATAACTTGAGAGAACCCCACGAACGATAGGTCCAGTCTGTAGGCAGGGTCAGAGCAACCCATTATACCAGTTATGCATTACCAGGAGTTGGCAGGCAAGGTAATAGAGGTATAAATTGGCAACACCTAGGTATCCATCATAAGGGGCACTTTGGCAATGGGCAAGTGCAAGGCAAGGTGGGGATCCATGCCACAAAATAAGGGCGAAGCCCAATTTAGAGCATAAAACCAGATACGTGGTATGGATAGCAGGAGATTCTGGAAGACATATAGAAATCTCAGCAGGATCATCATCTTATTTGATGGCTATATGCTCCATCATATTTATCGGACGGGATTGCTATTTTGTAGCCACCTGAGTCAAAGGGCCATGGTTGAGGGGCCAGTTAAGCTCATGGTGTGATGCCACCTAAACATCAAGGTATTTAAATTAAGAAGGCATGTAGGGATACTACCTTGCCAGTCAAAACAATCTAGGGTCAGAGCCAGAGGCACTAACACGGACTTAGAGGCATTCACCTGAAGGCCCAAAGCCTTTTCTAAATACTGTAGGAGGTACAGACAATGAGGTCCACTCAGTGTGGGACCAGTGAATGGAGAAGGGTGGCATCTGCATAGAGGGCTATTCAGTCTCATGTCCCTTGTCCCACCGCCATCCACATATCTGAGAATAACCTCGAAGGAGGCATGCCAATAGTTCAGTTGCCAGTGTGAAGAAGGAGGGAGAAATACAGGCATCTCTGTTTGGTCCCCTCCTGATTGTAAAGACATTGGAAAGGAGGTTGCTAATCTGAACCCACACTGTGGGGTACAATGCTGGGTCAATCCGACAGAACTGCGATTCCTTCCCAGCCCGGTGCAGCACGTTTCTCAAATGTCTCAATGTCCACAGTATTGAATGCCTTCTCAAAATCAATTAGTAGCAAGGCCAGGATAGGTGGAAGGAGATGACAATGGGCCAGGGCCATGTGAAGATGTTGAAGGCAATGCCTTGTGCTGTGGGCAGGCATGAAGCTGCACTGTTCTGGGTGTATGAGGGCATGAAGGACCTGATTAAGACAGGTGACCAGAAGCAAGAGATATTGGATGGTAGTCAGCACAAGCAGTCGAGGATGTCTGTGTCTTTGGGATTAGCATTTTTGTGGCAGTGTCTATCGCTGGTGGAAATGTGTCCCTCTGCACTACTTCATTGTAAAAGGACCGAAGCTGGGGAGTCAGAATATCCCAGAATGTCATATAGTACTCTGTGGGGAATCCGTCAGGACTTGGGGACTTACCTGAAGCCACTAAGGAGATAGCAATCTTAACCTCTTCAGCTGCGAAGGGCTTATCTGGCATCCAAGCTGTGGTGCGAGGTAAGGGAGGGAGAAGCACATCATTAAGAGACAGAAAAAAGTCCACCTGAGTGGCCATTGCATTTAGTCGGTTATAGTAGTGGGCGAATGTTTGTGCAACCTTCTAGAGATTATAGTAAGTATTACCAAAGGCTCTCCTCCAACCAGAGGGCATGGGCCTCTAATTGTGTAATGTGGCGGGAGAAAGCTCATTCATTCACACAGATGTGTCCCTTGGCAAATCCCTTTTTAGTCGCCTTGCTAGCAGCCCAAAGGGTGCCGACAGTACTGACTTAACCTTTTTTACATTGAAAATAAGTTGCAACTCAGCTCCAAGGGCCTGAACATAAAGTTTATCTTGAAAATACCACATATTAAGGAACCACATAGGATATGGGAAATCCCTGGGGGAGCCAAGGTGAAGGAAAAGGGGAGCATGTCCCAATATACCATGAGAGAGGATCTGGGAATGCGATATGGCACAATAATCCAGGGCCTGTATGAAGACAAGGTCTAGAAATTGATCTAGTGCATCTTGGAGGTGTGTGTGAATTGACATTGCCATGGGTTCCTTACCCTCCACACATCAGAGACCAAGAGTTGTCGCCCACTCAGAGATGATGGGTCCGACAGGTGACGTTGCAGAGGGGTTCCCGTAGCGTTGATATTTGGGACTAGAACTGCATTGAAATCATGTGAGGGTGTTGCGCTCTACTGTGTGTGCGGCATGTTTGGCATGGCAATGGGTTGCAGTACCGAGTCATGCTGTGTCAAAGAAGGAGTTTCATTCAATGTGGCAATGTGGTGAGGGCAAAGTAAGTGCTTTTTTATTTATTTATATAATATTACTTATCCTGTCATCTGTCAACTTTCACCACTCCCACCCCGCCCCACCATCCCACCGCTCTTACCTGTGAGAGCCGCTACTGCCAGTGTGGCTCATCTGGTGCATGCCATCCTATACTAGCTGAGCGCTGCACAGAATAATAATGTCAGTGTTGCCTTCTGACACCTGAGAATCTACCTTCCTCCTTTACTGTGCTTACAGTGGAAACTGTAACAAAGCATCATCATCTGCACTCAACAAGAAGTTGTTTTAATAAATAGAAGTAATGGAAGGCAGACACCCTTTCTGTCTCTCATTACCAGGCATGAAATGGGATTGCGGAGGATAATTTTTTACATGATTTATCTAGTGAAGAAATGAGCCTCAGTTTTAAAACAATGTCTGTTTGTCCAGCGATCAGTCAATCTAGGTGGATCTGTGTTTTCTATAGAACCAACATGCCATATTTCTTCCCATTCAGACCGCCATTAAACACAGAAAATGTTATAGTTGGTGCAGAGGGGTGGCTGTGGTGCAACAAACAGAGCTACCGACTTTGGGACTGGGGACCTGGTTTCGAGCCTGAGCGTCGACTCTCCCCTTCCCGATTGTAAAGCATTAAACACTAATTAACCCGTTGACCGCAGTGCAAACTCCACCGTGGTGCGGGCATTTTCATCAATGAGCAGGGTTCTGACAGCCCCCGGCCGCCCTCCGCACACCATCAGGTGGGACACAGCCGGGGGCCGTATGCAGCATCGATCAGGTTAAAATGAAACAATATCACAACAAAAAAAGACAATGCCATATTAGTAAATGGTTGAAATTGCGGAAGCCAACTGAATCGAGTGAACAAAAACCTTTCTTGAACATGTAGAGGATCGCATGTCATGAGGAAACATTGCATTGCAATTGAATGACCAACCTAAAGGATAGGCTGCATGCCCAGATGGCAGGGGGGAGGGGAGGCCATCACCCGCTGTGAACGAACATGACTGCATTGAGATAGAAGCCTGCAGACGAACAAAAGAAGCAGTTAGTGAAAGTGCCATGGGGCGGGAACAGACACAGAAAGGAGGGAAGGACAAACATTAAAAAAGCCACCATTTCAGAATTCCACAGGTGTAATAACTACTGGCAATCGATGGCCATGCCTAGAGCCACCAGAGGAGCTAACAGCTTGTCCTGCACACAAAGCATGCGCTTTTGAGACTCGACCTAAAAATGACTGAATGGAATTACACCAATTCTGGTAAAAAGTTCGACCTTCACTCAGAAAGTGTGTTTTTCATTGTTTGGTATAATCTGTTCCCGATATACCTATTTTTTAACCCCTTTGTGACCACTTAGAGCAACACTTTCATCAAAATTTCTCAACAATTGGCAAACAAATTTACACCAAATAATGAGAGTAAAGTTCTAACTGCTTGCCAGATTTCTTATAATTCAGTTCAGCAGTTTTTCCTGTATTGGTGAGCAAGGTTTTCTATGGGATATAACATGAGAAATCAACTTTTTGGGACGCTGCATCCAACCCTCTGCAAATGTCCAACTCTATGTGTAGTTTTCAACTACTGCTTTTTTCTATAAGTCGAATGTATTTGTTTTTTGTTTTTCATATTTTTATTATAGTTTTTAAATACTGTTTTTGTATTTTTTCTTAGATTCTTTTTATATTTTTCTTGACTT